>NC_063354.1:31050610-31072377 GCF_021869965.1 Rhincodon typus
TCACATCATCCCTGTTTTGCCTTGCCTTGTTATACCAATTAGTGTAGACACACCACCAGACGGTTTCCCTCACAGCTAAGCAGTCCTCAGGCTAGGCGCGTCCATCTTACTGTAACACAGTGTACTCCATCAATCTCACTCCTGCTCCATGTGCCAGCAGCTTACACAGCAAACACACACTGCATGTGCAGCAAGCAGGCAGCTGGGTCTCAAAGGATCATTGAAGGCCATAGAGACACCCATCATTCAGGGAGCTTCCAGCACAAAACGTCAAGGCCAGTCTCCCATATTAGTCCATGGGATTGGCCACCGACAGGCATCCAGTGGCGGTGGGAAGAGTTGGGGGAAGGTTGCGGTTTGGTCAAAGGATCTGTGGCTATTGTCAAGGTCAGTACATTTTTGCTGTAGTGGCTGGTGTAAGGCATAGGGCTAATGGGGTTGGGAAGATGTGTCGGCGCCAACTGGGGTCTGAGCACACCTTACCTGGGGCTTACAGTCAGTCTGTCCAAAACCACAGAAGCTTTGAGTCTTTACACCGTTGAAGGGTTCAGTGTACAGTCCCAACATCCTTGAATTATTTAATGACCTTTTGTGATTGAATCTTTAGATAACACAATCTGATCTTCCACTTTGGCTGCAGTACAATCCACAAGTAAATTCATTTGGCTTTTGGGAGCCATTTTGTAAGACTCCTTCAATCCTTTTAAAGAAAGATTAGCTTTCTTTATAAAATAGCAACACATTAGTGACATAAGTCCAAAAGTGTGCTCTACTTACAAACTTAAGATTATTTAATACAGTGAAAATAGCTAATACCGAACAGAGCTTCAAGTGACTGCGGTGACATTAGCACTTGCCAGCAATAATCCTGGTCGAATGCCAAGTTATATTGCATTCAGAAATAATACTACTCTGACATACAACCTTTTGGATTGCCAGGATGAATATCTCCAGGTTGTTCTGAAATAAAGGAAACAACTGACCATTTTTATTTTTTGCATTGTGTTTGATATTTCTCTATTCTTTCTGGAAATGAAATGATGATCAATTGTGAACAATCTAGGACAATCCATTAAAATCAAGCAACATTATCATTTAAGTTGCTGATGTCAGTGTCTAGAAATACCACATCTTCAGATTTAGTTAAAAGATCATTCAGTTACTGAAAATCATATCGATGCAAAAATACCCCTGACTGACTCTGTTGACATTGCAAACAGAAGGTAGCGTTTAGCAATATTTTCTGGTTAACCAACACATGCATTTGGGCCAGGATTAGCTTCTTATCACTAAAAAAAACCATACCCTTATTGCCACAAATTGCTGTCTGGTAATAAGCAGTGTTTCGTCTCAGGTAGGCCCCTATCCCTACTATGGCTACAGTCAATCATAGTTATTCACCGCAAATGTTTTTTCAAAGTGATTATTTTTACACCAAAATTGTTTCTTTCCATATCCTACTAGAAAATCTTGCATCAACAAAATACAATTCAGCTTTAGAATCCACTTTTTGTTTGTTTTAACAGTGATTAACCCATTTATTTTAAACTAATTAAAAAATTGTACAACATCACAAACAGATGCTCTCATCTAGTCATGGTACTACCAAGGTTCGAAGAATATGAATGTTAATAATCCATTCAACTCTGAAAGAAAAGTTGATTAGAGTTCAACATTGGGTGCATAATTTTTTTTAAGTTGTCTGTAGTTCCAAATAAAGAGATTAGATACCAGAATTTGCTAATCGATCATACAAAGCAAACAGCTGCATACACAGATAGCTTATTTTGCTCTTCTACAATGACTAAAGGTTTGCTAAATTATGGCTTGAATCAACAATAAAATTGGCATTGAATATAAGGTTTAGTTTGTGTGTTCAAAACAGACCAGGACTGGTTCAATTAACTGAACTGACGATTTTATGCGCTTCACAACTGGAATCAATTTGCCAAGCTTAAAATGATGGTGAAGTTGTGAGATCTGCAGAAAACTTGCTGCGGTCATCAAGTGTCAATACACTGGATTACATTTAGGATTTAATCTGCGTAAAGGGCAAAAAATAAGTTATAATGTCAGCTTGGCCAAGATTCAGGAATGGGCAGAATCTTCTGAGTTGGCCAGGTGTCTCATGTGCAGCCTGAGAAATGGACTCTCGAAAGGAAGGGTATTGGGTCAAATGACCATCAGGCACTTAAGAGGACATTAACATGCCTGCCCCCTGACTTTTACTCAGAACTGTCTTTCATTCAACATATATCATGGCTGCAGTCTGGAACACAAATCACATGAGATTCCTTGAATGGCTTCTCTCCCTTTTTGAAGTGCTGCTGTCTAAATTTTTTTGATACTCTTCGGATGTGGCATTCCAAGACTCCTCTTGAACTCAGTGTAATTCCCACAGGGATTTCAGACAGTCACTGAATTTACATCCTCATCCATCTTTTGGCCTGTATTTCCTTTGACAAAATGTATGTTGCACCCAAATTTGGGTTAAAGATCTATTATCATACAATAGGAGGCAAACAATCCATAGCACTAGTTTAAAGTGGCCATTATGTTGTCTGTAAGAGAAAGCAGTGGCAATATATTTTGATAATATCCCTGCACCACCCTCCAAACCCCCCCAATCGCCCCTCCCTCACCCCCAACTTCCACCCAACCAGTGCTTTTGTGGGCAATTGTAAAATTGCATGAGTGTCTGTCTATTACTTTCCTGTCTGCCCACTAACTGGTCCACAATTTTATGAGGTTGGGTATGGGCAGGGCCAGCCTGTCTGCTCTCAAACTGCTCTCTTAAGTGTAGAATTATTGATCAATAAAGACGCACCTCCTAACCAAGCTACAATGTTGAGGTCAGTGATGGGGGAAGGGGTTGTGGTTCAGGGATAAAGGGATAAGGGGATGAGGGTAGAATCCAGCAGATTATCAGAAAGCAGGTAAGCCTCTGTCACTCATTTTACATTGATTTTGGGCATCCTCTGCTAGTTCCTGACATTCCCTCTCCCACTACCTCAGCCTCTTCACTGGTGCCCCCTCATTGATTGCTCTTGGCATTATAATCCCCATCTTAATCTCACCAACACCCCAAATCCCCACATCCTTAATGACCCAACCAGAATATCCACACTGACCTGATCCTGTGGGCTCTGACACACACGGCTGGGACTCCTTATTAACCCATTAGGGTCACGGTTTTGTTAAAGTGTAGATTTATATAGATTTATTTATTTATTTGTCACATGGAGTAAGTATAGGAATACGTAAGTACAGTGAAAAGTGCACAATGTTGCCATGCGCTGGTGCCCAATTGGTTACAAAAACCAGAATTAAATGATTTTAACAGAGCCAATGAATGCTGCACAGAATGTAAAATGGCTGCAGGACTATTTTCAAGGAGCAAGGGTACATACCCCTCCGACTCTTCAGATTAATGAGAAGGCAATCCCACTGTTTGAAATATCCTGCCCCTGGACATTGTGAAACAGGAACATGCTCCATTTTCTTTCTCCTTGGGAAGAAATTTCACTTTTGAAGCAATTGGTTCATAGTCCCTCGGCAGCAAAATCATTGTAACTGTAATTTTGCGTCTTTCCTTAATAAGCCTGTCGGATCCCTGTGACCGTTGTGTTGCTTCAGGGTAAGTGCCAGCTGAAAATCAGGTGCTTCCTCCTAAAGAGAATGAATTATAACTCTGTCATGAAGGTTCTTATTGGCACAGAGGTATTGTCCTTAGCTTTGAGCCAGAAGGCTCAGGTTTAAGTTTCATCTGCTCCAGGGTGCAGAGAATCATGTCTGAGCAGGCTGATTAGAAAATATTTACAACTCTCAAGAAGGGCTGTATTGGTGCAGTGGCAGTGTCCCTTTCTCTGAGCCCGGATGCCTAGGTTCAAGATCCACCTGCTCCAGAGGCGTATACTAACATCTCCAAACAGATTGATAAGGAAGTATCTCTATAACTGACATATTTAAATTCCTGTTAATGGCTACATTCAGAGGTATTTATTAATCTAGCCATTGCCATTTTACCCTGTAGAAGGAAGCAGATTTAAAAAACATGATTTACTTTTATTCAAACAAGCTCTTCTGGCGATTGGACTCTGAATTATTTTAGCATTTACAAATAAACAGGTTTTTGCAGAGATAAAACATATTTTTACAAACAAAGTAGCATTTTCAGAAATGGACCTTATTGTTTTTTGCACTGAGTGCCAACATTGGACTTCCCCATAGAAACACAAGAAAGAGGCCTGTATAAAATCCAGCAATGTACCTCATTCACACAAGAACACCACTTGCTTTATTATTATTGTCATATGAACCTAGGTACGGTGCAAAGTTTTGTTTTGCATACAGTACATGCAGATCATACCATATAAAGTGCATAAGGGTGATAGAACAGAGTGAGGAATACAATGTTACAGCTGCAGAGAAGGTGCACAAAGTGCGAGGCTAACACAACGTTTGTAATTTGAAAGGTCCATCCAAACATCTAATAACAGGCGGTGAAGATGCTGTTGTTGAATGTGTTGGTCTGTGTGTTTAAGCTTTTGTAGCTTCTCCCTGATGAAAGGGGTTGGGAGAGATTATAACTGGGGTAGGAGGGGTCTCTGATTATGTTGGCTGCCTTTTCAAGGAAAAGTGAGAAGTATAGATGGCGTTAATGGATGGAAGGTTGGCTTGAGTGATGAGCTGGGCTGTGTTCACAACTCTCTGTAGTTTCTTACAGTCCTGGATAGAGAAGTCGCCTTGCCAAACCATGATGCATCTGGATAGAATGTTTTCTATAATGCATCTATAAAAATTGGTCAGAATCTTTACAGGCATGTCCTTAGCTTCCTGAGGAAGTAGAGGTATTGTTGTGCTTTCTTGGCCATTGCATCAACACCTTGTTGGTTATCATCACTCTCTGGAACTTGATGCTCTCAACCATCCCCAACTCAGCTCCATTAATGTAGACAGGCGCATGCCCTCCTCCTTGCTTCTTGAAGTCAATGACCAGCTCTTTTATTTTGCTAAGGTTGAGAGAGAAAGTGTTACCTTTTCCAACACCACCAAGCACTCCATCACTTTCCTGTATTCTGCTTTGTCATTGTGATCTGGCCGACAGTGAACTTGTAGATGGAGTTAGGACAAAATTTGGCCACACAGTCATGAGTACACAGGGGGCTGAGTAAGCAGCTTTGTGGGGTGCCAGTGTTGAAGATTGTCGTGGACGCGGTGCTGTTGCCTATCCTCACTGATTGTTGTCTGTGGGTCAGGAGGTCAAGGATCCAGTTGCAGGGCAAAGACCTAGGTTTCAGACTTTGGAGCTTAGTTTTGTTGAGATTATAGTGTTGAAAACAGAGCTGTAGTCAATGAGTAGGAGTCTGACGTAGGTATCCTTATTGTGCAGACGTTGCAGGGATGAGTGTGGGGCCAGGGAGATGGCATCTGCCATGGACCTGTTGTGCCAGTCAATGAATTGCAAGGGATCAAGGCAGGCTGGGAGGCTAGAGTTAATATGAGCCATGACCAATCTCTTGAAGCACTTCATAATTATGGAGGTCAGAGCCAACAGGGTGAACTTCAGCAGGAAATGGATCTCCTAATTTATCCATGGTTTCCGATTGGGGAACATTTGGATTGACCTCTTTGGTACGCAGTCTTCTACACACTTGCTAATGAAGTCTGTAACGGTAGTGGCATTCACATTTATTTTGGCTGCTGAGTTCTTGTATATGGACCAGTCCCCCGATTCTAAGCAGTCCCACAGTTCTTCTGCTGCCTCATACCAGCACAGTATGTTACCATATTATTCCATATTCTTCTGAACTCTCAATGAGATTGTCAAGTATTGTTGAATGAGCTGCAGTTTTTTTTGCTTGTGTGCATCCAGAATTCCATTAAGGATACTGTTAAAATCATATGTTTAACGTCGGATCTACATAGCTGTTGGTAGAGTGGACTCCATTCCATTCGTTTGGGTATGTTTCAACTCAGAGGTGAAAGGCAGTGTTGAAACCTATTGTTCCCAATCCCTTAACTGGGAGTAAAGTGTAATAGTATTTATATCACATCCTTTTGCTATTTTAGAACTCTGAAAGTCAGACTTGCAAAAATAAACAAGACTATACATTACTTTCCTCCCATTTTATTGACAGGACTCACACATTTAAAGGAGTTTGTTGTTTATAGTGTGTTGATTTTTTTTCTGGATGGATGGGAACAGGGGTTTTCTTGAAGCTACAGGTCATTCTATGTAACAACTCGTGAATTTATTGTTTTTAATGAGAGAACGTTGTTTAGTTTTGTCTTTTATCATGCTTGAATATTAGCTCAGCATGAACCTCAAAAGGATAACAGAACAGTAACAAAAGTTTGAAGATCAAAGACTAAATTGATGTTTAGATTTTAATGGATTAAACAGTAGAGATGTTACTCCCATCTAATTCTTAGGAATGTTCTTGCCCAATTATTCAGAAATGTGTTTTGCGAACCAAGGGTGAAGTTGTACCATTCAAAATGTAAGTATTGTGGAAGTTATGATTAATTGCCAATGTGTATTCTGTTCTGTAGGACTGTACTTGAGCTCACAGAAGTTACACTTTGTATTGTTTTTATCCATGAGTTGGTAAAGTTGGCTTGGTTTCCTGCCGTTGATTTACAGTGCACTTGTGGCATAACTGCTGTGCAATATTGCTGCTGGGGATTGTAGCAACAAATAAAACACACCACTGCAACGAATCAGTCCTTGTTGACTGATTAATCTATTGTTACAATATAAGGCTTTTTGAGCAGCTGCTCAGCAATACTTTCTGTCTTTAAGCTATGATGTGGAGGTGCTGGTGTTGGACTTGGGTGGACAAAGTCAAAAGTCATACGACACCAGGTTATAGTCCAACAGGTTTATTTGAAATCACAAGCTTTCGAAGCACTGCACCTTCATCAAGTGCTCTGAAAGCTTGTGATTTCAAATAGACCTGTTGCACTTTAACCTGGTGCTGTGTGACTTCTGACTTGACCTTTAAGCTGGTATTAATTAAACACAGCCTACATTCAATCTACAGAACAAGAATAATATGCTGTATTTATCTGCTGCTAAACATTGCATTAGAAATTACCCCATTGACTCAGATGTATTTAATACACCTTGGTATCACAGAAAACACAGAGTTGGCAGAAGTGGTTGTCGAGAAATGTGTAGAAGATACGTGAAAAGGACAAGAATTGAAAGGTCTTTACCAACAATTAATTACATTTTTTTTCTAATTTGATTCTTGGTATTGTTTAAAAGCCTGAGACAGTGGCAGCTATTATAGGGAAAATAATTAAAATGCCACAATAAGTCACTAAAAGTGATCTTGTAGCATAGCAGTCACGTAACAATCATTGGCAAATTAGGTGCTCATTTCACAATCAATTTGTATATGTCTTCATTCAAAATATTGGACAGCCAGCCAAGGTACTTGCAACATAATTATAGCAAAATCCTTATCATATATGATTCTATTTACACAATAGGTTGATTCATAATTTGTATGGAATCTGTTTATCATTATTCCTGTCAGACTTATAGCAGAGATGAGCTGTGAATCTTCTTAAGACAAATCAGATTAAAGCAGTGAGGTGCCAGTTACTCGAGACCTCATAAGTGAAGTGCTCCAACTGTTGACGTACCACAAACATCTTACAGGGAAGAAAGTCACCACTTGGGCTTTTTGAACACATTCGCTAAAAATAGCTTTGGGTAAGCATTTATTAATAACTAGAGAGCTGTTTTTGGTAAGCGTCATGCTATTTTCATCCATAATAAAGCCATCAAAGCTTTGCAAAGAATACCAGCTGAAGATGAGAGGGGTGTGATTCTGCTGATACTGCCTGCCTGTTCAACACAGTCCAGGCAAAATGGAAAGTAGAGAGTTCCCACACAATGAATTTTGCATCATTCAGTAATGTGGCATATTCTAGGTGTGCAGTCTGACCTATGATGTTTATATATGACAGAATCTCACCTCTGAAACTAAAATAACAAATAAATGTAAATATTTAATTAAAAAGGGACAGTGATTCATTGACTAATTTTTTAAGGATGATGCCTTGTCCAATTGGAGATAAACTGGAGCAGGAAAGCTGAAGTTTCAGGTCTAGACCCTGCTTCAGAAATGGGGGAGGGGTAGGGGATTCTGAAATAAATAGGGAGAGAGGGAGAGGCGGATAGAAGATGGATAAAGGAGGAGATAGGTGGAGAGGAGACAGACAGGTCAAAGAGGCTGGGTTGGAGCCAGTAAAGTTGAGTGTAAGTGGGGAGTTAGGGAGGGGATAGGTTGGTCTAGAGAGGACGAACAGGTCAAAGAGGCGGGATGAGGCTAGTAGGAAGGAGGTGGGGGTGGGGCTTGAGGTGGGTGGAGTGCTACACTGGCCCTATCCCCCACCTCTTCCTCCGTTACATCAATGACTGTATCAGCGCCACTTTGTGCTCCCACGTGGAGCTCGAACAGTTCATCCACTTCACTAACACCTTCCACCCCAACCTTAAGGTCACCTGGACCATCTCTGATACCTCTATCCCCTTCCTGGACCTCTCTGTTTCCATCTCTGGCAACCACATGGAAACCGATATCCATTTCAAGCCCACCGACTCCCATAGCTACCTAGAATACACCTCCTCCCACCCACCTTCCTGCAAAAATGCCATCCCCTATTCCCAATTCCTTTGCCTCCGCCACATCTGCTCCCAGGATGAGGCATTCCACTCCCGGACATCCCAGATGTTCTCGTTTTTCAAGGACCGCAACTTCCACTCCACAGTGGTTGAAAACGCCCTCGACCGTGACTCTCGCATTTCCTGCAACTCATCCCTCACACCCCCTCCCCGCAATAATAACCAAAACACAATCCCTCTCGTCCTCATGTACCACCCCACTAACCTCCAGATCCAACGCATCATCCTCCGACACTTCCGCCATTTGCAATCTGACCCCACTACCAAAGACATTTTTCCCTCCCCACCCTTATCTGCTTTCCAGAGGGACCACTCTCTCCATGACTCCCTTGTCCGCTCCACACTCCCCACCAGCCCCACCACACCCGGCACTTTTCCCAGCAACCGCAGGAAGTGCTACACCTGCCCCTACACCTCCCCCCTCACCCTCATCCCAGGCCCCAAGAAGACCTACCACATCAAGCAGATGTTCACCTGCACATCTGCTAATGTAGTATGCTGCATCCGCTGTTCCCATTGTGGCCTCCTCTACATCGGGGAACCAAGCGGAGGCTTGGGGACCGCTTTGTGGAACACCTGCGCTTGGTTCGCAACAAACAACTGCACCTCCCAGTCGCGAACCATTTCAACTCCCCCTCCCATTGCTTGGACGACATGTCCATCCTGGGCCTCCTGCAGTGCCACAACGATGCCACCCAAAGGTTGCAGGAACAGCATCTCATATTTTGCTTGGGAACCCTGCAGCCCAATGGTATCAATGTGGACTTCACAAGCTTCAAAATCTCCCCGTCCCCGACCGCATCCCAAAACCAGCTCAGCTCATACATGCCTCCCTAACCTGTTCTCCCACCTATCCACTCCTCCCACCTCAAGCTCCACCCTCATCTCCTACTTACTAACCTCATCCCGCCTCCTTGACCTGAACATCCTCCCTGGACCGACCTATCCCCTCCCTAACTCCCCACCTACACTCACCTTTACTGGCTCCATCCCCGCCTCTTTGACCTGTCTGTCTCATCTCCACCTATCTTCTCCTTTATCCATCTTCTATCCGCCTCCCCTCTCTCCCTATTTATTTCAGAATCTCCTTCCCCTCCCCCATTTCTGAAGAAGGGTCTAGACCCGAAACGTCAGCTTTCCTGCTCCTCTGATGCTGCTTGGCCTGCTGTGTTCATCCAGCTCTACACCTTGTTATCTCAGATTCTCCAGCATCTGTAATTCCTACTATCTCTGTAACAGAGTCAAACTGCCTGGTTTAAAAAGAAAAAAAAAAGCCTGGCTGTTAATTATCAATCGGCATTATAAATAGATTCATTCTTCATGGCAATGCCTCTAACAACCAGAGTCCACTTTCCAACCAATCAACACTCTCCTCTCATGCAGGTTTTCCTCTTGAATTAGTAATATTGCAAAATGTCCCGATGAGTGCAAGAGAAAAGCTTTGGCAAAATAGAGCCGAAGAAATGTGGAGCTGGAAGAGCACAGCAGGTCAGAAAGCATCCGAGGAGCAGGAAAGTCGACATTTCAGGTCGGGACCCTTCATCAGGACTGATGGCAAAATATGCTTTTTTTCAGTGATACTTAAGTATCAAGACAAGTGTCTTTTACCCAATAACAACACTGTGCAACAATTACAAGAACCATTGTAGTCCATCCAGGATCTTGATACATTTCAGTTCGAGTCTGTGAGATTACCTCTGACATTTGGTTTCTACGAACATCTTTGGGATATGACTGAACCAAATGTTTCAATTTTTTTGTATTGTCCAGAGAGATTGCTAGGATGTTTTAGAGCAACACCATTTACTGGTTTTGAGAAAGATGTACATTTAGACTAAAATGTGTTCAAAATTAAATCTTTAGTACTGTAATGATTAAAAGTTTAAAAATGCTTGAGATCTGAAAAGAAACAAGTCAGTTATGCCTGAAATTCAGACAGACTCAGTAACATCTGTGAAATAGGTGAAATTTGAGTGTAGGCCCTTTGTCAGAAAGATTCTGATGGAAGGTCCATACCCAAAGTGCCAGCTTACCTTTGCAAATGCTTTCAATCCTGTTGTTTTTCTCCGAAGATTTTCTTTGATTATATTTGCAGTAAAGATTTTAGAAGTAAAGTTAGTGAGCCACAGAATTGGCAATGTCCAAAAATAATGTATAAGTTTACTGCTCTTACTGAAAATCTAAGCCATTGTAGCTCAAATTATCCTGTGTGAACAGAACAGAATAACTCCCAAATTTTAAATATAGAATTAAGAAATCTCTTTAATTTTAGGCAGAGAATGCAGAAGCTCCACTGAATAATACATACAGACCTCAAACTCTCTTTGATTCTAATGACTGTAAGTATTTCCAGATGTTGAAGAAGGAAATACCACAAAATAATGGACAGCATTTCACAAAGGATAGAGTATTAAATTACCACTTACTGCTATCAGCTTAGTGTTGGTGAAACATGCAGTAATAAACCTCAACGATTTATCGCCTTACTACACTTGCTCTCGGTGCAGCAATTAAACATTTAAACATTTTAAAACTTCATTTAATGGGCAAGGCTAAGATTTTGTTGTGAATTTTAGTTCTAGTTATAATAAACAAAACAATATTCTGTCACTATGCCATAAATTTTGAAATTCAGAATGATCTTTGATCTTTTGACCCTTTCCAACAACCAATCTGAATTTTGCATAAACACATCAGAGGAAGGAAAAAGGTATTTTAAGGGAGGCACCCAGATTGGAAAACTTGGTTGCTTATTACACTGGGAACAGCCAGGAGCTGCAAAGCTATTGCTGTGCTGTCATAACAACTTTACACTACTGGAGTTATTGTACTTACTGCAGAATAAGTTTTTAAAAGGCTACCATCTCTGCTAAAATAGCAAGCCAAGGAATGCAATATCAAAATGTTTAGCTTGAGATGTTATCTTTTGTGAAGTGAAACCTCAAGGTCATCATGTAACTGATCCTAAACAAATTTATTTGTAGGGATAATTGGTTTCAAAGTCTTCTTTGTCGCATTTAGCCTTTAACTGGTTTGACCACTGTCATGCCAATGGATCAGAATCCCAAAGTGCCATGAATATATTTCGCTTTTAATTCCAGAATACATTTTATAAAAAGAGGATTGTGACTTACAGAAAAAACAAACACTGGATGTAAATTCAGTGCTTTTGGCAAAAGCCTGCCTGGGACTCATGAAATGTTAAACCCGTAAAGAGTCAGGAAAATCTCAACCAGAGGGCGGAATCTTATGGATTTTTGTTAAGTATAGGTCACATTGAGTTTCTTGGAGGGATTCTCATCACAAGGCTGGGTGGATTTTCTCATCAAATTTCACCAAACTTGTCACATTAATTGTTATTCCCATCCGATGGCATTGATCATGTCTGATTTTGGTCTCATCCTATGACTTTTCCTGGAATGAACCACCACTCACCAAATATTCCTGAATTGATCAAATTCCCTCGTGCAGGTGCCATTTTAAAGGCCGTTGTGCACCCAGACAAGTACTTTCAGTCTAGAGCTGCTCTGCCTGGGTCCTGACATTTTCCTCAGACCTGACAGACAGGGGGGAAACAGTGTCTCACTTTGTTGGTTGGATCCTGATGCCCCTGCTGGATAGAGTGAGAATTCCTCTTTCCCCCAGAACCAGAACTGGAAGCCACAACACCAGACCAAAGCAGCCTGGTCAGAGGTTGTTCCCCAGAATAACCTCCTGGAGGAATGCCCAGCATTCACAAGGGTGGGATCTTTTTTAAATTAATCTTGCTGCAACCGACTGAGGGGGCATGTTGATAGTGAAGGGTACCAGTTCAACGCTCCTCACCCAGGAGCAAAAGCATGTGGGGTATCCATCTGGACCTGTAATAACTTGTGGAACCTCTCCCAGGCTCTGGGCATACCACCACATCATCCTTTTCCCATGCTTTTCCTCCTGTAGCCAGTTCGATAGGACTGCCTTTGTGAGGTATAATTCTTGGCAATCTAGTCATAGGCAGTACACCTCCAACAATTGGTTCTCCTCCTCTTTCTTGTTCATATGTAGCCCTTGAAGAAATAAGAAAGATGTAGGCTGCATTCCTACAGGACTCACCCATTGGCAACTGCTGCTTGATTTCTAATGGTCTTGCAATGTCCTTCATTCAGCTATTGGCTATTTAGAGCACTAAGACTAACATAAAAACCAAAAGAACTGCGGATGCTGGAAATCAGGAACAAAAACAGAAGTTGCTGGAAAAGCTCAGCAGGTCTGGCAGATCTGTGAAGAAAATCAGAGTTAACATTTCAGGTCCAGTGACCCTTCCTCAGAACTGAACGATCACTGGACTCAAAACATTAACTCTGATTTTTCTTCACTGAGACTAACATACTTCAGTTGCAGGTCAATTTGTTACTTGTGAAATATCCAACACCTCTTCTGCACAGATAAGCCAAAGAATGATTCATATACCTTTCAAACTGCCATTCTTTTTCTCACGTGCCATTTCCAATCTGTGAACATATATGTTGCATTATATTTTCCTTGCATTTTAGAAACTAATAAACTCACTCTTCATTTAATACATGTTATGGACCAAACCAAACCCCCTGAAATTTTAAGAAGATTATCTAGACCCTAACTATTTGTTATTTTCAAGGTAAATGTAAGGTGTTCCAGATGCAATTTGATTGGTCAAACTACTGGATTTTAAACAAAACGCACTTTATTCATCCACTACAGTTAAAATACAACAACAGAAAGAAGGAATTGGAATAACTTAATTTTATTGGAAAACTTACCAGGACATTAGATACTGTAACTATTACTAATTAACTGTTCCAAAATAGTAACATCCCATAAACACACCCTTGACAAAATGCAAATTCAGACACCAATTGTCTCACATGCAACTTCAGTAGCAGGAAGACAGCCCCGATTTTTTGGCTGTATCTGAGAGATAGAAAAAACAGCAACTGCTGAAAGCTAAAGCTAAAACTAAAATCCTTGTTCTGTGGGAGCTGGACCACACCCATTCAGGCTGCTTCTATTATTCCAACTTAAAAAAAAACAAGGCCTCACAAGCTGTTTACTCCAGTGCTCTGTAGCCAGCTCTTCACCTCTACGTTAAAACCTCTGTTCAAAAAAACCCAGGGCAAAATACACCTCTTAGCCTCAAGATTAAAGGGAGCAGATTTAGGACTGAATTGAGAAGGAATTTCTTCACCCAGAGGGTTGTTAATCTATGGAATTCCTTGCCCAGTGAAGTAGTTGACGCTATTTCAGTAAACATTTTTAAAAAAAAGGTAGATTTTTTTTGAACAATAAAGGAAGAAAGGGATATGGTGAGAACACGGGTAAGTGGATCTGAGTCCACGAAAAGATCAGCCATGATCTTATTGAATGGCGGAGCAGGCTTGAAGGGCCAGACGGCCTACTCCTGCTCCTAGTTCTTATGTTCTTAAAGCCACACACAAGAAACCAGGCTAACTTGGGTCCTCTTAAAACACAAGTACATTGGAACTGGGAAAATCATCTATGAAGGAAAGAATCCTTTGTTTTAATTTAACCTTGTTATGGTGAACAGAGGGAGGGTTTGATGAAACAAGGGGAGCCAGTTTCTCCCTCCTCACCTGGGATCAATACAAAGTGAAGATCTCACATGGGGACTAGTCATAATGTAAATAAGGTTTTAAAATAAACTAATTGGCTGCTGCCTTGTGGTGGGAGTTCGGGGGAGTGAAGTTGTGAGAGGCCCATAGCTGCTTCACTACAATTGGCTGGTTCACTGGCTATTACTAGTATTATTAGGCCCCACACACCTTCATTCTCAATTTCTGTGGAGCTCAAAAATTGTGTCCAACATTTCAGGCCTGTGACTTTTCATCATCTTTCTGATCAAAAATTGTAGATCCAACACATTAACCCTGTTTTTCTTCCCACTGTTGTTGCCAGAATTGCTTGGAATCCCTCAAACTACATAGAGACTATATTGATGATTGAATGTATAAAGGAGTTGTCTGGTGCTATTGACATGCATGACAAGTGAATCTGAATAATGAACGTGTTATTTATGCTGGTGGATCATATCTTCACAAGCCACCAACTTTTATATTCCACCTTTATACCAATTATGATAAATGGGAGCTGAGGAATTTACACTAAGCCAATTCATTTACCTTTTAGCTCTTGATCATTTAGGCCTGAGGGGACTGGATATAAAAATAATGAGATAACTCAGTTGATCTTCCTAAGTCCTTTCAATCAGAAAAAAAACATGATGCCTGTTATAAGCATTGTGCATCTAGATTTTATTTTGTGTCCAATTTACATCTCTTGGGTATTGTGTGGGAGGATACGAAGGCCTCTGAAAGGCTCCGGTAATGCTGGCCCAGGAAATAAAAATAAATGGCCCTGGAAGTTTTAAAAGGTTTAAAGAAATGCTTTAAGGGTCACAGGGAGAGCCTGTGTGGAGAATAATAAATCCTCTATCTAGATTCAAGTTCTATTGTAAGAAAATAACCTGGAATAACTCTATGAACTTGCCTCACAGGTATCTCACCAATGGATGCTCTAATGAGCAGGAAGTGGAAAAAGAAGCATTAGATCAGACAGAATACTAATGAGTATGATTGCCCACATCACAGTATCTGTTGTATTATGAACTACTGGTGGCTTGTGACTGGAATAGAGTGTTTCCACCATTTCTTCTCTTTTGATGTTTTCCCAATTAACTTGTTCAGAGATGGTATTATGTACTAGAGCAGTTGGGGCTTGAACCTGGATCTCCTGGCTTAGAGGTAGGAACACAACCACTGCACCACAAGACCCCCTCAATTCTCCTTTCTATTTTGAGTCTAAGGTCCAAATAAGCAGCAGTAGTGGAGAATAAACGACTATTAAATTTTAATAAGAGGCACTCAAGAACAAGATGTAATTTATTGCATGGCAACAACAGCGATAGGTTGCATTGATTGGTTAGGCATGATAACAAAAGCCATCAGGAGCAGAATGGCAATGTCTGACTCTACTGGGATCCTGTGCTGGACTCCTACACCTCTACCCAAAAACTGTGTGGCATCCTAAGACTGGAGGGAGCCTATTACAGCTTCAACATGAACTCTTTCATAATAAGACCATAAGACATAGGATCAGAAATTAGGCCATTCAGCCCATCGAGTCTGCTCCACCATTCAGTCATGGCTGAAGTCATCACTGTATGCAATAGCATCCTGATTTTAAGATGCGGCTTTCAGCATCTGCTTCAAGAAAGGAAACAAGACAAACATATTCCATTTTCTGCCATATAAGGAAGGTCTTGATGGCAGTAGCATGAAGATTGAGGCAAGGATTGGCTGAGACAATCAGAAGCAACGATCTGTGCCAAGGACATGGAAATAAGGCCAGAAAACAAATTATGATCAATAGGAGGGGAAAAGTAAGCATGAATCTTTACACAGCCGAGAAGTTCTTTGTTTGGTCTGTGGCTACACCCTACTGTTTCCTGTCACTCACTGTTCTTTGCCTATTCAAATGACATTTTGTAAGTTTGAAACAAGCTTCAAGTCCCAATAGCTCACAAGCCACAGAAACATTACTTTAGCCAATGCAAAAATGTGATGCATGAAAGAGTGCTAACTTTGTACCACACTCACAGCCATTATTTAATTTAAACATTCTGCATCATTTTTATTATAATGGGAACAGAATTGTGCAATTGCTGTGAGGTGGGAAGGTGCAGGGATTGACAGTGGGAGGCTGGGGAGAAGGGGGTATTTTAATGATGTCGATATTTGTGAATATATCAGATTTCCCACACGGAGAGGGAGAATTTTATTGGAGATGGCCACAGATGATGTAAGAAGAGTCTCCAGTTAATAAGAGACTCATTGGAAGAACAGGCACAACAGAAAAATTTGAAGTCACAGAAGATAGGTAACTTCCCACTGATGGTTCATCATTCTCTTTTCTTGCATCCCTTCGAATCTTGCTCAATGATTTTAAAAATGCCAGCACTCAGGACCACTTAGTTGTTATGACCAGATGAGCTTCCCTCAGTTGGTACTGGTTCCAGAAGTGATACCTCAAATTGTTAAGACTGCAGATGAGGAAGGATGAGTTAGCTCCTCTTCAGTATTCGCTCATCCCCTTGGTTTGTTAATTTAAAAAAGCATAACTTCTCTTGTGGATATCTTCCTTGCAGACTGAAATGAAATTATGTTTTAAAAAGAATTAATTTTAACCAGCTTTTCTTGAATTAGCAGAAAGAGTAAATTTATGAATTACTATACACAAGAAGAAACACCAACCCAGTGCACATATACATTGATCATAAATCAAAGGTGAGTCCAAAGAGTTACAAATTAAAAAAATACGGATCAGTCTCTGAATTGCTCTTGAAGAGAGGATTGTTTATTGTTGTGGCCATTACAATGGAGGTTACCATAATATTGACATTAATAGGCGAACAGTCAGCTTCATGATCCTTAGTTTTGTACGTTGGTTAAGATTCTGTGGTTCTGATGCCTTTCAACCATTATTCAATCCCAACCTTCTGAGTGAGGCAGCATCCTTTGTGGCAGCGTTTCCTGTAGAACGGATTTGCACCACCCAGAATTATAAAGGATCTTTACCTGCAATACAGGGTAACTAGGGGATTGTCTTTCAATTGTGCCTGTCACTGCATGCTAACACTCAAACCCAGGCTGATAAACACATTAGTGTTTAGTCCCAGTAGTCCACTTCAGTAGAGTTGAAGCTGGCTTTTGAACTCCTTTCCTCCTGTATCTCTCAAAAGGGAAAATAAAATCTTTCTGTAAACTGGGACATGATCCATAGGTGCTGGTTTGCTGTTGAGCAAAGGGTTTTCAACCTCTCATTACCTTTGTAATTAATTCTCTCCCTGCTTGAAGATTCCCTAATAATTCACATGGGTGGCATTCCACCTGCTTCACACAGGACTTTGCCAGACAGCCACTGAATTTATTCTACAGCTTTACTTTTCTGTGGCAATCGTCCTTTTAAAAACAACACATATTGGAATTTGAAGTAAATCATGTCTATAAACACTTTGGGGTTCTGATCCATCATCATAACACTGTACAGATGCTAATGAAGATGCCAGCCTCTGAGTAATGTGAGTCTGTCTATCAAAGCGATTAGGTGCCCCATGGCACACATCAACAGAATACCTGACATTTCTTTTGTAATTTCAAGATTTGAATAGGGGCTTGCATAAGCATCAATGGCAGAAGTAAGACCATTTGTTTCTTCAAGCCTATTCCACATTCAGCAAGATCAAGGCTGATCTGTTTGTGTCTTGAATTCCACATTCCCATTTACCCTTTGATAATCTTTGATTCCCTTGTCTAACAAGAATCCATCTACTACTGCCTTAAAAAAAATCAACGAACTCTACTCCAATGCCTTCTGAAGTCATACAACCCTCTGAGAGAAAAAGAAATCCCCTTTATCCATCCTAACAGGGTTACCACTAATTTTAACACAGAGTCCACCAGCTTTGGACTTGCCCACTAGCCCACTTGTCTGGTCCAACTGTTTTTCTTTCTTCTTTTCTCACTTTTTTCTTTTTCTTAGTTTCTTTAAGTTTTATTTCTCTAATTACCTTCTTGAGGGAGCTCGGTCATGGAGGCAGCGGCAGCGACGGCAGTGGCTGGGGGCCCAGAGCGGGGGCTTAGGCAGCTGACCATGAGGTGGTTGGCGTGCCAGGGCAGAACTCTGGGCGGTTGGTGGCATTGTGGAAATGGCTGGGGGCCTGGAGTGCCACCAGAGTGGGACCATGGTGAGGTGGTTGCTGAGCCTGAATGGTGGTCAGCAGCGAGGAAGCACGGGGATCGAGATATCAAGCCCAGCGCAGGGGACAGATTGAGCCCCCGTGGGGAAAGCCTTGTGTGGAGTGACTGCTCCTCCATGGTAATCCTCAACACTGGCAACCCTCCAAGGATGCCTTCTCAGTCCCTACTGTACTCCCTGTACACCCACAACTGTGTACCAAATTCTGAATGAACGCCATCTACAAGTTTGCTGATGACACCAGCTTGGTAGTACAGATATCGAACAGCGATGAGTCAGAATACAAGAAGGTGATAGAGTGCTTCGTGTCATGGTGCAATGATAACAATCTTTCTCTCAATGTCAGCAAAACAAACAAACTGATCATCAACTTCAAGCAGAAAGGAGGAGGACACACCCCCATCTACATCAACAGAGCTGAGGTGGAGAATGTCAAGAGTGTCAAGTTCCTAGGAATGACAATAAACAGTGATCTATCCTGGACTTCCCACATAGACGCGATGGTCAAGAAGACGCAATAACGCCTCTCCTTTCTCAGGTGGCTTAGGAAATTTGGCATGTCCATAAAGACATTCACCAATTTCTTCAGATGCACTATAGACAGTATTCTATCTGGCTGCACAATGGCCTGGTATGGCAACTACTCTGCCCAGGGCCATAAGAAATGACAGAAAATTGTGTGCAAGACCAGACCATCACAGAGGCCAACCTCCCATCCATGGACTCCATTTATGCTTCTTGTTGCTGCGGAAAGGACCCCTCCCATCCTTGTATGGCTCTCCTCCAACCTCTTCTGTCAGGCAGAAGGTCCAGAAGCTTGAACACACACTAACAGGCTCAAAAACAGTTTCTTTTCTGCTGTTATTAGACTAACGAATGGAATCTCTAAGTTAAAATAATATTGATCTTGCTAATGTTGATCTTGCTTTGCGCACCTCCTTTGCAGCCGTAACACTGAATGCCTTTGTCTGTCTAAGCACTCTATGATCTGTATGTCCGTGTTTGCTATGATCTGCCTGCACTGCTTGCAAAACAAAGTTTTTCACTGTACTTAGGTACATGTGACTAAAATAAATTAAATCAAATTAAGAAAAAAGGGACTGTAATTTGGAACTTTTAATTTTATGTCTTGTTTACTACTTTATTCTGAAAAGAACTGTATGTTGAACTTTTAACTAATTTCTTTATTTTTCTACATTTTACCGAACATTTGTACCTAGGCACCTTGTATGTGAGACTGTGCTGTGAATGGCGACATGGTAAACTTTTCACTGTACTCCTCTATCCCTGTACTTGGGGACACATGACAAAACATCCTGATTCTAATTCAAATTCTAATTTGACTCAGAGAGTCATAGAGCTATACAGTTCAGCTTGTCCATGCCAACCAGATATTCTACATTAATCTAGTCTCATTTACCAGCATTTGGCCCATATCCTTCTAAAACCCTTCCTATTCATACACCCATCCAGATGCCTTTTAAATGTTGTAATTGTACCAGCTTCCACCACTTCCACTTCCTCTGGCAGCTCGTTTAATCTATGCACCATCTATGTGAAAATGTTACCCCTTAAGTCCCTTTTAAACCTTTCCTCTCTCACCTTAAATCTATGCCCTCTGGTTCTGGAGTCGCCTACCCCAGGAAAAGACTGTGACTAATCACCCTATCCATGCTCGTCATGATTTTATAAACCTCTATAAGGTCACCCCTCAGCCTCAAACACTCCAGAGAACATAGCCCCAGCCTCTTCAGACTCTCTTTATAGCTCAAACCCTCCAACCCTGGGAACATCCTTGTAATTTTTTTCTAACCACTGAGCCACCGTGCCACCCAAAGGAAAGTACTGAGATGGAACCATTGAAAGTTGGGGACCAGCAACAGGAAGGGCAGGCTGAATGAAAAGACCCTTGTCCAGTAACTGCTCAAGAAGAAGTCTGAGATCTCTATTGTCCCACATTCTATATGAATACTTAGGGAGTATGACAGATCTCTTTCAATCATTGGGAGATAGGCCTGTCTGAATCTGCATATCAGTGATTTGTGAATGCAACTTTAGTAGTGAGGCAGTGAACCATATTATGTAGCGATTAGTGGCAGCTCCTAGCCCATCTATTACACAATCACTGACAGGGAGGCCTTATTACCAGTATGAGATTCACAGTACGTAATACACTCTTTTGGTAACACAGTGTTCATGGAAAGGCTTACGATGGCAGAGAATAGTCACCATCATGTACTGCCATTCCTCTCTTGAGTTTGAAGAGTCTTTAGATATACAGGCAGAATATCAGACAGGCAGAGAGAAGGGAAGCTTTGACGACACCAAGCATGTTTTACTCTTTCCAAACAGACACCATTCAATTCTTTCTTTATCAATGCCTACAAGATTGACAATTCAGAGAATTCCTTTGTACTAGATGACACATTTCATTTATATTGTGAGAATGGACACAAGTATTACAACCTGATAGTTGCAGATCATCAGGTATAATGCCATCATGTCACTAGCCTAACATTCATACCAGCACTAAGTCAACAGGAGAAAATGGAATAATTAGTACAATATCAATAATGAAATAGTCACAGAAAAACTAGCAGAGGCTATAGATGCAATCACTGAAAGATCTTTGGATCTGGAAATTATGCTCAAAGATTTGAGAACTGCCAATATTGTATCTCTATTCAGAAGAAGAAAGCAATTAACAATAAATTATTGTCCAGCCATCTAATATTGGACTCATAGTTTTTGATTTCTGTTCTTAACTGCATTTCCTAACTACCAAACTCCATTCCTCGTCCTGACAGCAGTCTGAGATTAAACTAGTCAGTTTGCAGACTTGGCGTCATATTTGGTCCTGTGTCATTTCTAACACAGCCTTTACCCACCTCTTTACATGTTCAACTATGCCCTCATCTGAGCTTATTTACTGCTGGACCTTCTCTCTGTATTAGATTCACTCTAGACTTGATGATTCCAGTGCACTCCCATATTGTTTCTACATTCCACCGTCCATAAATCTGAGGTCATCCAGAACTCTGCTGCCTGGCTCTCTGCCTCTGGAAGTTCCTGTTCTGCTATGACTCTGTGCTTGCTGTCCCTCATTGGCTCCCATTCAGCAACGTCTTGATTTTAAAATTCTCATCCCTATTTCCAAACCTCTCCATGGCTTTGCCAATATGTGAGACAACAAGGTACAGGGCTGGATGAACACAGCAGGCCAAGCAGCATCATAGGAGCAGAGAGGCTGACGTTTCGGGCCTAGACCCTTCATCAG
>NC_063354.1:31072777-31097196 GCF_021869965.1 Rhincodon typus
CATCTGCAGTTCCTACTATCTCTTGCCAATATGTGATGTCCTTTAAGCTCACCAGCTTTTGATTTGATTTGATTTGATTTATTGGAAGTCTAACTCCAGAAGCTTGCGAAATTCAAAAGTTCTCTGCCACTTTTAGCTCAAAAATAAATTGAATATACATTTGATGAAGTATTAATGCCTGAAACAAAGAGGTACAAAATTAAAAGGATGGAAAAAAAATGTATTTCGACAATTAGAATGCTTTTGTAAATGAGAGATTATTAAATATACTTTACTCTACTGACAGCCAGGTAGACAGCAATCAAGAATATTGTCTTGTTTTCATTATATATACCTATACTTCATTGGGTTGCTATACCACAGGAGAGCTTCCTGTTTGATAATCACATTAACTAAACTAACTAAAATTGTTCTATCTAAAAATGCCAGTTAGACAAGCTGTGGAAAGGTTAAGATTTCCGTTCTCATAACAGGCCAGACTGTTTGTCTGGATGATTAATATGATGACATCTTGCTACTGAACCTTAAAACTGTCAAAACAGTAACATAAGGTTATAAACAATGCAAGGATAATGATGTTACCACCGTCCCTTGGGTCTCAAAGATACTTGTAGAAATGAATTGTAAAGCTAAGTCAACCCAGATAGTTTCAGAGACAGTAGGAACTGCAGATGCTGGAGAATCTGAGATAACAAGGTGTAGAGCTGGATGAACACAGCAGGCCAAGCAGCATCAGAGGAGCAGGAAGGCTGACGTTTCGGGCCTAGACCCTTCTTCAGAAATGGGGGAGGGGAAGGGGGTTCTGAAATAAATATGGGAGAGAGGGGGAGGCGGATAGAAGATGGATAGAGGAGAAGATAGGTGGAGAGGAGACAGACCGGTCAAAGAGGTGGGGATGGAGCCAGTAAAGGTGAGTGTAGGTGGGGAGGTGGGAAGGAGATAGGTCAGTCCAGGGAGGACGGACAGGTCAAGGGGGCGGGATGAGGTTAGTAGGTAGGAGATGGGGGTGGGGCTTGAGGTGGGAGGAGGGGATAGGTGGGAGGAAGGACAGGTTAGGGAGGCGGGGATGAGCTGGGCTGGTTTTGGGATGTGGTAGGGGGAGGGGAGATAGCTTGCTTTGTTATTACTAACACACTGTAAGACCAGGCCTGTAGAAAATCATTTTATCAGCATCTAGAGAATTTATGTTGTTGTTGGTAGCTTGTTGATCTCCAGTGGTGTATCTTCCTGTGTAGGGCTGCCTGGAGGTTATTTCTGGAGAGTGAAAAGCAGTTATGTGCATTTTTCCTGTCTGCCTGTGTGAGGATGTTGTGGGCAGGTGTTAAATATCCGTAGAGATGACAATTTGGAGGCTCTCCCCTGTACATACAAAGATTAGACATTGCTGGAGCCAGAAAAGATAGCAATGCAGTCCAGTAACAGTTCTGCAGCTTAGAATTAGACGCTATTTTACTGAAACTTACTCCATCTGCAAATGTAAGGCACTTGCAGCATTTTTGCTCGAGTATAAAAGCTTCAAAATCATTTTCTGTTAAATAAAAACAAATTAATGTTCTTTCTTGACAATACTGACTTTTTCTTAAAGATAGATCGTGTTTAAATGGCAGCTTTGGAAGCAGGTGCACCAGTACTTTATATCGGAGACAGCAAGAACTGCAGAAGCTGGAGTCAGAGTCGATACAGAGTGGAGATGGAGGAACACACGGGTCAGGCAGGACCAGAGATGCAGGAGAGTCGATGTTTCAGGCCTAGACCTTCATCGGGACTGATAAAGCAAGGACTGATGAAGGGTCTAGGCCCGAAATGTCGACTCTCCTGCTCCTCTGATGCTGTTTGACCTGCTGTGTTCCTTTTGCTCTACACTGTATCGACCAGTACTTTATATTGTAGTTTGCCACTGTTCTGTATTTGACACACATTGAGTCATAAGTCATTGTCATGTTCATATAATTCCTGATGTTGTGTCCACTTCAGGTGCAGCTACTGGAAAAATAACAGGAGTTGCTGGAAAAGCTCAGCAGGTCTGGAAGCATCTGTGAAGAAAAATCAGAGTTAACGTTTTGGGTCCTTAGGAGGAAGGGTCACCGGTCCCGAAACGTTAACTTTGATTTTTTTCTGCTGGGACATCTGCTGTCCTGGTAACTGCTTGCTGTATCAGAGCTCAGAGTAGAGAAATTGTTTTGGAAGTCTCCTGTCAGGCATATGGATGTGGCCCATCCAAAACAGTGAATTGACTGTAACCAGTGACTTGAATGCTGGGAATTTTAGCCTGAAACAGGACACTGATATTGGACATCTATCATGCCAGTGGATTTGTAGGACTTTGGGGAAACATCATTGGTGATGCTTCTCCAGGAATTTGAGATGCCTGCTGTACACTGTTCGTGTTGCCAACGTATACAGAAGGGCAGGAATACTGCTGCTCTGTAGATCATGATCTGGGTAACTTCAAACACTTTGTTCCTCAGATGCCAAGAGTTGCACCGGCACACTGAGAACGATGACGAACTTCCTTGGCAATGTTTGCCCTTGCTGAATGGAGGTTCCTGAGGCATGAGAACTGATCCATGTTGCCCAGTGGCTTGCCAAGCAGTTGATATTCAGGAGATACTGTTGCACAGTGGGAGGATTTTTTGCCTGCTGGATGTTTAGTCTGAGGCCCATTCTCTCATATACCTCCATGAGTGCTTCGACGATGGTTTGGAGCTTGGCCTCTGAGCATGAGCATCAGCAAGTGCTGTCTACATATTGCAGGTCAGTGACAGAAATTGGGGTTCTCTTAGCTCTGGAGAGGAGGTGCTGCAGGTTGGAAAATGCCTCCCTCAACCTGTAGAGAAGCTTGACCCCAGCAGTCAGCTTTATGGATACGGGGTTGAGTGTTGTGGTGAGGAAGATGTAGAACAGCATGGTGCAATGAAACAGTCTTATATGCTCCCAGTGTGCACATATATTGAACCTGTGATGAATCTGAGGTGAGGATCATGGCTTGACATGCAACAGGCAGAGAATGATGATGAATATTCTGTAGGCAGCCGCATTTGAAGAGGGCAATCCATGATTTCTCCGGGTTGACACAGTCAAATTCTTTGTGAGGTGAAAGTTATTACTGTGCTTTGCACTTCCCTTGAACTAGTCTTGCTGATAAGATTGTGTCCATTGTGCCTCTTGATGGATGTAATCTGCACGGTGACTCTGTGAAATGATCTTCAGCCAGTTGAAGGAGTTGATTATTGGCAAGGAGACCCCTCTGCTGTCGTTACGGCAATTGGTTTTATCTCCTTTCCTGAAGATGGTCACAAGAGCATCTTGGAGATTCTCTGGTATGCTCTTCCCCTTCTAGATGAAGTCATGGACTAGGATGCTTCTTTGTTGCATTTCAAAGCTTTGGTGAAAATTCAATCTATGCTCATGGTCTTGTTGGTTCTCAGTTGTCAAATAGAATTATAGAATCCTTACAGTGTAAATAGAGGGCATTTGGCCCATTGAGTCTGAACCAGTCCTTCCAAGAGCAACCCACCGAGACCCTCACCCCACATTAACCATGGCTAATCCACCTAGCCTACACATCCCTGGACACTACAGGGAAATTTAAGGTGGCCAATCCACCAAACCTGCACATCTGTAGACTGTGGGAAGAAACTAGAACAGCCAGCAGAAACACATGCCAACACAGGGAGAAGATTGAAACTTCACACAAGGGTGGAATTGAATGGCTTCAAATGGCTTTTACAGTTTTATATTGGGTTTGGGTTGTACTGGCGTGGTGGTAGGTGGTATGCAGTGGAATGTGTTTGAGGGCACCCACATCAAAGAATTTGCGGAGATTGTTGAAGCGCACTTTCCAATTAGTGCAGATTGCCTCGCTATCCTTGATAGAGTCACTTCTTTCTTAGCTCACTGTGGGCTAATTACTTGGATGTTTGAACTGTAGACGGTCTTAACTTATCTGAAGTAGCCATGCATGTTATAACAGTGGGCAATTGCTCAATTTCCTGTGCTCTTTCTGCACCCTATCTGCTCTTCAGGTCACATACTTCTTTTATTGGACCTTGGCATTAATTTTCTAAAGATCTGCTTCCTTCCCTTGAGTATTCGTTGTGCTTGCAGTTCAGGAATGCCTTGCATTTGTCATTTAGTAGTTCCTGGATCTCCTGGTCATTCTCATTAAACCAGTCTTGATTTTTCTCAGTCGAGAAACCTAGAGTACCCTTGGAAGTGCTGATTTTCTTCAATTTAAGAGCAGAGGAGGTACTGGGACATTCTTTAGTTTCTGCCTGTTGAGCATCTCCAGCGCTGATTGAGTAAATCTTTCTTTGCAGAGTCCTTACGTCCATCAGCATTGAATTTCCTGTGACAGTGCTTGAGCAGCTGTTGGCTTTGGGCCAGGTTGGTGAGGATACTGCATTGGATTAGGTGGTGGATCATTCAGCAGTTGTCAGCTCCTGTCATGGGGTAGCTCATGTGAGTATCCTTTAGTCAAGCAGACACCAACATCCAGAATAAAGGTCTTGCCGTGAGGCCTTGTATTTATCTCTGACAAAGTAGGGTATTCATTATGACCGGACTATTTTCCAGGCATTTTATGCAGGTATTGGTGTTGGACTGGGGTGGACAAGGTTGGAAGTTGCATGATACCAGGTTATAGTCCAATAGGTTTATTTGAAATCACAAGCTTTGGAAGCGCTGCTCCTTCATCAGGTGAAGTGCAGTGAAACATACAAGCACACAATTTATAGGCAAAAAGATCAAAAGAATGTACAAATGGTGTGAGTGGCGTGTAGACAGGCTGAATAACAAATCTCCGTAGGCGATCAAAAGTGTCAGACAGTGTGAGTAAAGTGTCAACAGCTGAGTAGCAAGTGAAGGGATTACCCATAATCTGATTAATTGAGGCAGGGAGATAATTACAAAACATTAAAAATAAAATGGTGCTGGAGACAAAACAAATGACTGATAATAACATGATAGGTATAAGAATCGCATGCCGAGGGACTAACCAAAGTAACAAGTAATCCAAAACTTTCAGTACTAATTAAGGTAGACAGATCACAACAAGTTATCAAGATAATGGTGTCAAAACAGAACAGTAAGGAAGATTTTACAAATATAGAACAGTAGGGTGGGGTTACATTTAATGTGACATTGACCCAAGATTGTGGTTGAGGCCGTCTTCATGGGTATGGAAATGGCTATCAGTTTCTGCTCGGCGATTCTGTGTTGTTGTGTGTCTCGAAGGCTGCCATGGAAGACGCTTACCCAATGACAAGTTGAAGGTTGTGAAATACATGGCGTAGTTTCTCCATTCCAGGGAATTACTGGACGACGAAGGGAACTCTATCGATTGTGTCCTGTGCCTGTCTTCTGAGGAGGTCATTGCGGGTTTTTGCTGTGACTCGTCAGAACTGGCGATTGATGAGTTGAGCATTGTATCCCATTCAGCATCTTTAGGTGTCCATTGCGTTCCTTCTTATATGAGCAGAGCCTATATATACATGGGGCTTGTCTGTAGTGGATGGCTGCTTTAACATGCTTAGGGTGGAACCTAGAGAAGTGCAGCATTGAGAGGTTATCGGTGGGCTTGCAGTAGAGTGAAGTACTGAGGCGTCCGTCCTTGATGGAGATGCTTATGTCCAAGAATGACACTGATTCTAAACAGTAGTGTATAGTATGTCTGATTGCGTGATGAAACTTCTTGATGTCATTGTTTAGTGTTTTAGTGATTCCTTGCCATGAGTCCAAAAGAAGAAAGTGTTGTTGATGTAGCTGGTGTATAGCATTGATTGGAGGTTCTGTGCAGCAAAGAAGTCTTGCTTGAACTTGTGCATGAAAATGTTAGCATATAGGGAGCAAATCTGGTCCCAATGGCTGTTCCTTGTGTTTGGATGAAGAACTGATTGTCGAAGGTGAAGACGTTGTGGTTGAGGATGAAGCAGATGAATTGTAGGGTGGCATCTGGAAATTGGCAGTTGGTGGTATTGAGTACTGAGGAAGTTGCAGCAACGCCGTCGTCATGGGGGATGCTGGTGTAGAGTATCGAAATGTCCATTGTGACAAAGAATGTTCCTGGTTTGACTGGTCCTTAGATGCTGAGTTTCTGTAAGAAGACTGTAGTGTTGCAACAGAAGCTGGGCATTCCTTATATAATGAGTTTCAAGATGCCCTCGACATACCCAGAGAAGTTCTCACACAGGATCCCGTTGCATGATACAAATAGATGCTTTGTGTATCTTCGGAAGGCAGTAGAAGTCTTTTATGTGAGAAGTACACAGGGTGAGATTATACAGGATACTCTGAGGGCCTGGATCAAAGGTCTTGATCAGTCTGTTGAGTTGACGGGTGTGTTCTTGGTTGGATCGGCAGGTAGTTGTCTGTAGAATTCCTGGTTGTTTAGTTGTCGGTACGCTTCTTTGCAGTAATCCATTCTATTCTGTATGACGATGGTTTGATGATGATGTTGTGGTTGGTCTTCAGAGCATGGATGGCATTGCATTGTGCCTTGGTGATGTTCTGCACGTCAGGTTGATGAATCTGGTATTGACGCATCTCCTGACGGCTTGAGCCTATGTGTTGAGTTTAGGGCAGCGGCCTTCCGGAGGGGTCCAGTTTGACTCTTTCTTCTTTGGTCACTGCACTGCAGAACTGTCTGTCAACTGTTCCAGTTCGTTGGTTGTCTTATTGGGCTTGTTGCTGATATCTTGGGGTTTGTGGATGAATTCCCGGAGCCTCATTCGCCTGATGAATTCCTCTGCAAGACCAATGGGGTCCATTTTGGTAGTGGGGCAGAAATTGAGCTCTCGGCTGAGAACTTTGAGTTTGTCTAGTTGAAGGGTGTGGTCAGACAAGTTGATGATGGATTACTGTGTGGTGGTATCAGTTGCATGGTACCGGGGGAGGCTTGGTTACTGCTGGTGGTGTTGCCGAGTTTCTCCAGTTTCATGCCCTTGGTGTGCATGTAGGTGGCAGCGTTCCATTGCTTCATCTGCTTAGCAGTGTCATGTAGCTGGTCTGCTGTCCTGAGTGCAAGCGGAGCATATGGAGTCTATCTTAATTTCAAGGTAGCAGTGTCTGCTGTAGAGCTGGTGTATAACGAATGTCACAATGGATGTTTTGGCACTCTACACCAGCATCTCCCACAATGACGGCATCACTACAACAGGCTCAGTACTCAACACCCGTGCCCTCTAGTTTTGAACTCCCCTACCCTAGGAAAAAAACCTTGGCTATTCACCCTATCCATGCTCCTCATGATTTTATAAACCTCTTTAAGGTCACCCCTTGGCCTTCGACGCTCCAGGGAAAGTAGACCCAGACTATCCAGCTTCTCCCTGTAGGATCAAACCCTTCAACCCCAGCAACATCCTTGTAAATCCTTTCTGCAACCTTTCAAGTTTCACACCATCCTTCCTATAGATGGGCAACCAGAAGTGAATGCAGTATTCTAAAAGTGGCCTAATCAATGTCC
This sequence comes from Rhincodon typus, assembly GCF_021869965.1. Lineage (NCBI taxonomy): Eukaryota > Metazoa > Chordata > Chondrichthyes > Orectolobiformes > Rhincodontidae > Rhincodon > Rhincodon typus. The sequence continues at coordinate 31,080,240 of NC_063354.1, forward strand.
TGTATAGCTGCAATATGTCATCCCAAATCTGATACTCAATGCACTGACCAATAAAGGCAAGCCTTCTTCATTACCCTGTCTACCTGTGACTCCACCATCAAGGAACTATGAACCTGCACCCCAAGGTCTCTTTGTTTGGCAACATTCCCAAGGACCTTACTATTGAGTGCATAAGCCCTGCCCTGATTTGCCTGACCAAAATGTGACACCTCACATTTATCTAAATTAAACCCCATCTGCCACTTCTCGGCCCATCTGATCAAGGATGAATTGTACCTGAAATAAATGGTTTATTCACCTTTAATTGACAGATTTTCAGGATTGAAAGATTGCTAGCTTTCCACTACCTTATTTTAGGGTAGCACGGCACCAGGGACCCAGGTTTGATTCCACCCTCGCGTGATTGTTTGTGTACAGTTTGCACATTCTTTCCATGTCTACATGGGTTTCGGCCCACAGTCCAAAGATGTGCAGGCTGGGTGGATTAGCCGTAGGAAATGCAGGGTTACAGGGATGATATGGGTTGTGTGGGATGCTCTTTGGAGGGTTCGTGTGGCCTCAATAGGCCGAATGTCCTGCCTTCACACGATAGGGATTCTACGATTCTATGCGTGATGAAGTGCTTCCTGACATCATTCCTGAAAGGCCGAGTCCTAGTTTCAAGGTCATAACCCCTTGATCTATGCAATCCCATTATAGGAAATAATTTCCCTTTATATCATCCCTTTCAAATCCTTTAATTACCACTGAACCAGGCCTGGATGGAAAATTGTTCACTTAATCCTAAATTTAACTCCCCCTGATATTTTAACAATAAAAAAACACAGGTACATTCAGGGCAAGGTGATGATATAGTGATAAGGTCACTAAACCCAGGCCAATATCCTGGGATGAAGGAATGAATTTGAATTCAATTAAAAAAAAGCGACAGGAATTAGAAAGGGATAACAAGAACTGCAGATGCTGGAGTCAGAGATAACACACTGATGTAGAGGAGGCCACATCGGGGGTAGCGGATGCAACAGCCCACATTGACGGATGTGCAGGTGAACCCCTGTCTGATGTGAAAGGTTTGTTTTGTGCCTTGAATGGAGGTGAGCGAGGAGGTGTAGGGGCAGGTGTGGCACTTCCTGCAGTTGCAGGGAAAGGTGCCGGGGGTGGTGGAGTGTGGAGTGTGGAGTGTGGAGCGGACGACTTAGTCTACTGCACCCGCTGTTCCTGATGTGGCGTCCTCTACATCGGTGAGACCAAGCGGAGACTCGGAGACCGTTTTTTGTACACGACAAACGACAACTTCCAGTCGCGAACCATTTTAACTCCCCCTCCCACTCCCTGGGTGACATGTCCATCCTGGGCCTCCTCCAGTGTCACAATGACGCCACCCACAAACTGGAGGAGCAGCACCTTATATTCCGCCTCAGGAGTCTACAGCCCAGTGGCCTAAAAATGGATTTCATCAATTTTAAAATCTCTCCACTACTGGCCTCATCCCATGTCCAACCCTCCCTGTCATCCCCACCTCCTTGACCTGACACAACCTGTCCATCTTCTCTCCCACCTATCCTCCCCACCCATCCCACTGACCAATCCCCACCACTCCCTACCCACACTCACCCATCACCATCCCACCTACCTTCCCCAGCCCCACCCCTCCTCTCTTCATTTATTTTGGAGGTCCCTTCTCCCTCCCCCCCCATTTCTGATGAAGGGTCTTGACCCGAAACGTCAACTTTCCTGCTCTTCTGATGCTGCCTGGCCTGCTGTGTTCCTCCAGCTCCACGCTGTGTTATCTCTAACCAGGAATTAGAAGCTAGTCTAATTAATTCATTGTCATAAAACACCATCTGATTCATTAATTTTCTTTAGGGAAGGAAAGCCAGCATCCTTACATGGCCTGGTCTACATGTGACTCCAGACCCATAGCAATGAGGCTAACTCTTAAGTACCTTTGAAATGGCCTATATAGCCAATCAGCTCATGGGCAACCAATGCTGGCCTTGCTGGTGATACCTACATCCCATGAAAGAATGAAGGGAGAAAAATAAGATTTTGTCTTTGCAAGTTGTTAGAGCAATTATTTTGTTTGGATTTATGTAGTGCACAATGGAATTTTATGTTAACATACAACTCAACTATAATGATCTTGCAATGGAATCTGGTTAATGCTCATTATGTGGGATCTCACATGAAGGATAGTGATGTCACTGGACACAGGGGAGTGGTGCAGTTCCTTGAAGATGATAAAAGGGCAAAGAAACAGCTGTAGTTCAGTCGCTTTTGGGTCTCATTATTTATTTACACACTTTTCCTGTTTTATTCTCCCCGCGACTGGTAGCTTTGGGATAAAAACCCACACACAAATGGACGTGACATGCTCACCTGAGATTTTGACCTGAATGAAATATACTGTTAAAAGAAGCAATACACCTATTTCACTGGGGGCTTCTGTGAATAAACAGCTTTAAACCACATCTTTGTGTTTAAGTCAGACTCATCGGTGGATTGTCTAGGGAGCTCTCACAGTTTAATGATCAGTTAATGGAGTTGCGGGTCTTGAGGGGGGTAAGTCATCAGGCTTCAAGGGAGGAACAAGTAGGGTTTGTGCAGAGGGTGTTGGAGAATCACAACGGGGATCTCAATGAAGGAGGGCCTGGGGTCTCAGGGTGGCAACAACCTGGTGTTCGGCATAGGTGATTGGCTGTTGGGTTGGAGATAAGTTGCGAATTTAGAAGCTTGGATGTTGGCTCATGTCAGAGCCTGGAGGTCATGGATCAGAGCTGTCTGAGCTGGACATGGCAAGAAGTCTATCTCTAAATGATGTGAGCGATCTTGACAATTGATTTCCCTGCCAGTATATCAATGTGCCCCTGAAACAGGCATTAGGCTCTTTATTAGCCTACGCTTTAGATAGTATGTTTGCCCTTCTTCAATTTGGCAGGTGATGCTTCCATTGGAAGGAAAACATTGAACATATTTCATTAACTTCCCAACAGGTGGAAATGATGATTTTCCATAACATTTTCAGCTCTTATTAAAAAAAAAACATTCCTCACAGAGAGATCTCAAAAAACTTAACACATAAAGAATTACTTAGAAGCACACTAACTGTTGTTAAACAGATAATGGTGAAAATGTAAAGCAGGTGAAGACTGGCCTGATGGCAACGTTTTGAAAAAAGATTGCAATTAGAAGACCTCCGAAACAGAATTTGAAGTACTTTTGCCAGCCAATCAGAGGCTGGTAGTTCCAGCACTTGGAAGCACTCTACCACAGCGCCTCCTGGAGTTGAAGGATCAAAGAGCATCCTGTGGAAAAGGTAAGTGTTGTTGAGGGGGGCAAGGGGCCATGGAGCTCAGAAGCCGGGTCAGATGGTGTGGCTGTGAGCAGCTGCTTCCTGTCCCATGTTGACGTGCTTGATCCTGCAGAAATAATCACAGTTCAGGGCCACCCCACTTTGACCCTTCAATTCACAGGCAGCTTGCCCTGATCTCCCTGTTGGGTAACCCTCCACTTGTCCTGCCTGGAGCGACAGAATTTGCAGCTCAGGCTGGAAGATGCCCATAAGTGGTTGTTAATTACCCACTTCAGGGTTGATGTAGTGATTCAAACCAGGGCCACATGGATCTCATTGATAATGAGATCCTTGAGTGGGGCTGTTAACCTGGACCAATCAGGGACCCCTGGCTGACAGATATAAACAGGGGATTCAGAAGGTCTCCTCAGTCCAGGAAGTGGCTTTGAACTGGCTGGGCACAGCCCAAGTGCTGTGCACACGTAAATAAAGGGCGACTGAGTGACAGAGATACCGGCCTCTGTGCAATTATTTCAGATTTAAATAGAAGGGGAGGGAGAAAAGATCACACACAGGCCTACCTATCTGGAGTGTACTTGCACAGAGGCAGGAATTAAGGCATTGAATAATAGCCATGACAACAAATCTGTTCATTTGCACGGCATTCTGCCTTTTTCCTCTTGCGCAGCGGGTCCCAAAGATTCCACCCATAAATTCACCCACTGATATGAGCACTGAACTGTTAGAGCCAGGCCAAATTGTGATTTGGAACCTTATTAACAAAGCTTCCCCTTTATTAAAGAGACTGATGCTGGTCAGCAGCATATCTTACCCCCTCAGCACTTCTCTCAGTTTTCTATGGTTTTTCTATTGCACATTAAAACGATCAACAGGCACGATGAATGAACTTTATTAGTGACATTTCTGAATATTCGAGAATGAAACAAATGCATGACCTCCAGGTCACAAAACAAGAATTTCTGCAGTGACAGTTCTTGACTGACCTTTTGAGATAAATGACTTCCTTCTTCCCGCTCTGTCACTGTGATGGGTGCACAGCATAAACATGTGTGAATAAGTGTAACCTTCTCTAAGGGATTTCTGTTATGGTGGTGGCCTGTCAGACAGGAATTAGGTGTGGAACACCAAGCCTGTGTGTTTATATCGCAATGGAACGGAATTGTGGAAACAGAGCAGTCCTAATTATCGCAGATGAGATGACAGACTATTTATTTATGCATCTGGGAACTTCACAGTGCTTACAGGAAACACATTGCATCAATGCATTTATTGCCAAGATGCAGGTTTCAAAGAGGCAGACAGGGCCCAAAATACCAGCGATAGCTAGTGTACCAGTTTCCCGATGATGTTCTCAATGCTGTCTCTGCTCAGTAGGTGAGAGGGAGTGTAGCAATACTCACGCATCCCCCATTAAGTCCAAAGAAAGTATTTTGCAGACCTCATTAGAGGTTCATGAACTGGAATGGGCAGAGGTACTTTGAGAGTTTCTCTGGGCCTCCCAGCCTAGTCTCTGATGAGCTTCTTGTGGTGCAGTGGTAGTGTCCATACCTCTGAGTCAGAAGCCCTGCCCCATTCATGGGTCATAACATTTCTGAACAGGTTGATTAGAAAAATACCCCAGTTCCTTAACAGTTAATGTGGTGTATAGGAGCAGTTGGATATTGTTACATCAATGCTTTTGGTGCAGTATAGATGTGGTGCAGAGTGGGCCGTGTTATGATCTTAGCTGGTGTTACCATTGGGCAAATCTGATCCCAAAATGAAATAAATGATATTTTGTGTCTTCCTAATTTAACGCAGTAGTCTTTCACTGAAATATAGGCACACCAGGCTACAAATCTGTTAATAATAAAACAGAATTTTATTAAACACAAAACAAATAAAATTAAAATAACCAAAAGGAAGCTATCTAAATTAAACACAGTTTGAACGATTTCAAAGCACACAATCATTTACTCCTCAATGCCATCACTTTACAGTTGATTAGAATCCAGAAAAAATTTCCTTCCCTGTCTGATCTGTAACTTTGACTTAAAAAGCTTTGGCAAATAGTGTTACGGAGAATCCAGAGGATTCTACAAATACATTAAGGACAAAAGGGTAACTAAGGAGAGAATAGGACCCCTTAAAGATTAGCAAGGCCACCTATGTATGGGACCGCAGGAGATGGGGGAGATACTAAATGAGTACTTTGCATCAGTGTTTATTCTGCAGAAGGATAGAGAAGATATAGAACATGGGGAAATAAATAGCAACATCTTGAAAAGTGTCGATATTAAATGGAGGAGTTGCTGAATGTCTTAAAATGCAAAAAGGTGGATAAATCCCCGGAACCTGATCAGGTGAACCCTACAACTCTGTGGGAAGTGAGAGAAGTGACTGCTGGGCCCCTTGCTGAGATATTTGTATCATCGACAGCCACAGGTGAGATGCTGGAAGACTGAAGGTTGGCTAACATGGTGCCACTTTTTAAGAATGGTGGTAAGGAAAAGCCAGGGAACTATAGACCGGTGAGCCGGTGGGCAAGTTGTTGGAGGGAATCCTGAGGGATAGGATTTACATGTATTTGGAAAGGCAAGAAATAATTAGGGATAGCCAACATGGCTTTGTGTTGGGAAGTCGGGGCTCACTAACTTGATTGAGTTTTTTGAAGAAATAACGAAGAGGATTGATGAAGGCAGAGGTTGGATGTGATCTATATGGAATTCAGTAAATTGTTTGGCAAAGTTCCTCAAGGTAGACTGGTTAGCAAGGTTAGATCACACGAATACAGGGAGAACTAGCCATGTGGATACAGAACTGACTCAAAGGTAAAAGACAGAGGGTGGTGGTGGAGGGTTGCCTTTCAGACTGGAGGCCTGTGAACAGCGGTGTGTCACAAGGATCGGTGCTGGGTCCACTGCCTCTTGTTATCTATATAAATGATTTGGATATGAACATAGGAGGTATGGTTGGTAAGTTTGCAGATGACACTATAATTGGAGGTGTAGTGGACAGCAAAGAATGTTACCTCAGAGTACAATGGGATCGTGATTAAATGGGCCAATGGGCTGAGGGGTGGCAGATGGATTTTAATTTAGAGAAATGTGAGGTGTTGCATTTTGGAAAGGCAAATCAAGGCAGGACGAAAACGCTTAATGGTAAGGTCCTGGGGACCACTAGTTTTGACCAAGATGGATCATCCACTCAGCACTTCTGACTGAAGAATGATGTGAATGTTTCAGCCTTATCTTTTGCACTGATATGGCAGGCTCTTCCATCATTGAGGATGGGGATATTTGTGGAGTGTCCTACTCCACTGAGTTATTTAATTGTCCTCCACCATTCATGATTGGATGTGGCAGGACTGCAGAGCTTAGGACTGATCCGTTGGTTGTGGGATTGCTTAGCTCTGTCTATCACTTGCTGCTTATGCAGTTTGGCATAATCCTGTTTGGTACCTTCATCAGGTTGACACTTCACTTTTAGGTTCGTCTGGTGCTGCTCCTGGCATGGCCTCCTGCACTCCCCATTGAACCAGCGTTCATCTCCTGGCTTGGTAGTAATGGTTGCATGGGGGATATGCCCGGCTATGAGGATGCAGATTGTGCTGGAGTACAATTCTGCTGGTGTTACTGACCACAGTGCCTCAAGGATGCCCAGTCTTGAGGTGATAGATCTGTTTGGTGTCCGTCCCATTTAGCACAGTGATAGTGCCACACAACACATTATTCTCAATGTGGAAGTGCAACTTCACCTCCACAAGGACTGTGCGATGGTCACTCTTACCAATACTGCCATGAACAGATGCAACTGCAGTTGGCAGATTGGTAAGGATGAAGTCAGGTATGTTTTTCCTTCTTGTTGGTTCCCTCACCACCTGCTGTAGACCCAGTCTAGCAGCTATGTCCTTTAGGACTTGTCAAGCTTGATCAGGAGTACTGCTGTCAAACTACTCTTGTTGGTGGACATTGAAATCCCCACCCAGAGTATATGTTGTGCCCTTGCCACCCTCAATGCTTCCTCCAAATGTTCAACATGGAGGAATACTGATTCATCAGTTGAAAGAGGACAGTGTATGATAATCAGCAGGAGGTTTCCTTGCCCATGTATAACCTGAAGTCATAGACTTCAGGGGATCTGGAGTTAATGTTGAGGACTCCCAGGGTAACACCTTCTCAACAGTATACCACAGTGTGGACATCTCAGCTGGGTCTGTCCTGCCGGTGGGACAGGACATATCCAGGGACGGTGATGGTGGTGTCTGAGACATTGTCTGTAAGGTATGGTTCTGTGAGCATGACTCTGTCAGGCTGTTGCTTGACTTGTCTGTGAGACAGCTCTCCCAATATTCGCACTAGACTCCATATGTTAGTAAGGAGGAATTTTCAGGGTCAATAGGGCTGTTTCTGCCATTGTCTTTTCTGGTCCCAAGGTCATCTGTCTGGTTTCATTTCTTTGTTGAGACCTCACAGCAATTGACCAGGTGAGGACGGCAGATTTCTTTCTCTGAAGGACATTAATGAGCCAAATGTTTTATTCATACAATAAATAGTTCAATAGTATGTTCTTAATTCCAGATAATTTTATATCATTCAAATTCTGCTATCTGTCATAGTGGGATTCGAACCGGGGTCCCCAGAACATTAGCTGAGATTCTGGATTAATTGTCTAGAAATAATACCACTAGGCCATCACCTTCCTCAGTTGCCTGTTTGATATTGTTAAGTGGTTGTAATAAGTTGTTTTTATTTTCTGCAGTCTCTTTTATCAATGTCTCAGGCCTAGATGTTTTGTTCCTTAGGTAGGTAGCGCAATTTTATGAAAATTCTAGGATACAGCATCCACCTCAGGAGAAACTCTTCCAAATGGTGAGGTCTTCTCTCTGGGCGCAGGAGGGATTGGGTGCATAGTAACCTGAGAATGGTAGATCACCCACCACCCACTTTCACCAGCCCCCTCCCACTGTTCGTTACCTCCCCATCACTCTCTATTCCTAGTTTGTGCTCCCCAACCCCTTATAGATCCTGTCCGATTTTCACTGCCTTTGTGGTAAGGAGGAGGACAGTTCCCGAGAGCACCATAGATGCTGATATAATAATTAAAACTATCCTTCATCCACCTTCCATAACTCAAGTTGTTGTTGGCTGTTTGAAACTTGTCCAATTTCCTTTTGAATGATTGAAGTGAATTTATAAGCACTGCATGGGTTAGAATCAATTCCAGAAGTTAATGATATTCTCTAAATAAATGCATCTTCACATACAGTCTAAATCGATGCCTTTTTATTTTGCCCTATCTAGCTTAGCAAACCTATAACCAACCAGACAACATGCTTCTTGTTCATTTTGAAATTCTTAATAAAGGTTTACTATATGAAGGATCCAAACTACTAAACTACAGAAATTGTATGACACAGACTACAATTATTTTTGGCAGAGAACCAAGCCTAATGTGCAAGAATTTGTCTTCAGAAAAAGATGGAATTTTTTGCCCCTGAAACTGGTTGGCCAAGGGTGAAAGATGGATTGCTTTAAGTTAGTCATAAACATCTCAATCAGACAGAAACTTTGGGGCTGGGTAACTCATTGCATATTGTCACTGTGTTGCTGCTACCACATCAATTGAATAAACAGAAAGTTTTGAGCGGGCTCACTTCACTATGGAGCTAAATAAGCAATTTGTAATGGATGCAGCGTTGGATATAATGTACCAACTCCTAACCTGGTCCAAAACTCTGATCTTGGGAGAGAGCCAACCAACAGTATCGTTTAGCGACACTTTTTTAAAAAAAATATTGGATTGGAACAGATTATTTCAACTGGCATGGATGTCATGTATAATTTAGTGGCATCCCTTAGCTTCTGATTTGATGCAGCACCAGGACTTTCAGGCTTCCTCATTCACTTGAAGCTGCAGATTTAGTTCAGCACAAGAGAGTCCATTCGTCCAATGCTGTCAGTGAACTTCATATTTGAACTTTGATATTTGAGTATTTTGGCAGGTGTAGGAATGGTTTGAATCAATCTAATTTTAATAGTTAATTGTGCCAGCTTGCAACAATGGATTTTAAAACACCATAAATTTGGCAGAACTATTGACCAAAATGTAACCAGCTATCTGGATATTTTCAGTCTTTTTTCAACGAAGAATTGGAAATAGAAAGCGTCCTCAAAAAAAAAGCAGATCTCTGGCAACTCACAATTCTCTTAACAGGTGCCTAATGTTTCAGGGGCAGAATTTTTGTATAGGGGTGTAAGGGCACAAAGTGTTAAAACTGAGGAGTGCCTTACGCACTATCTTCTAAGATGATGTTATTTGGATTCTTTAGGGGAACTGTTTAGGATCTTGACAGAGTAGTTCCAACTATCTATATCTTCCTCCTTGGCTCTGTAAATGTTTATTACATGAAATTATATGTGCCTAATTGCTATCATGCAATAAACTGCATCTTTGTTAAGACAAGAAGCTCTTGTGTTAGACAAGATGTATTTTATTGCATGATTCTCATTATACCATCAAGTGGTTTTCATAAACCAAGCAGCCTTTGTAGATCCCCATTTAGAAAAGAGGATGGTGGCAGCAGTTCTACCAGAGAGCCCAAACAACATGATGAGCTATGGTGAGGATTCACCTTACTGCAAGGATGAGAAAGGTAAAACTATCTTGAAAATAAGAATGAAAAATAAATTGCAATCCAAAGTATTTGCACAATTTAATTGTTGGGCGCAGTAATATAGTGGACTGATTATTGGGAAATATGAGTTAAATCCACAACAGCACTTAATTAAATATGTCTGAGAACAAAAATTAATTTCAGCAACCATGAAACTTTTGTCAAATGTTGTTGTAACCTGTTATTGCAGAAAGGAAACTTGCAATCTTTACAAGGCCTGGCATATATATGACACCAGGCCCACAGATATTTGGTTTACTCTTAAATGCTCTCTGTAATGGCCCACTGAATGACTGAGTTGTGCCTAAAAATGTTGGGTTGAGTTTTATATCTTTTCTCAGCAGTTTGACAAAACCGGTGTGGTCTTTTACCGTACTTTACCAAACTTTTCTCATTAACTACCTACCCTGCTCCCATGGCAACCCTCCTATCCAATTCTAGCTCCACTCTAACTGCCCACTCTTCCCGGATGGACTGGCCACTTATTGGACATCCACTGAAAGACTGGCATTCCTGGTATTCGCAGCACCTTTTTATGGCTCCTGCATGCCCAGATGAACTTGGCATCCAGAAGCTGCCTGCTCGTTGAAGGACTATCTTTGTGAAGGTGTATGTGAAGGGGAAAATGGCGTTGTGATTGTCTGACAGGAGCCTGGGTATCCTGGTGGATGGCGTGGGCAAGAGGAGAAGTGTCCTCTTCCCAGAGGGCTGGCAGAGGAGACCATGTCACCAGACTCTACAGAAGTGCCTGACGCTGCTATCATGAGAAGTGAATTCTGTCCTGTGCAGGAGAAAACTGGAAATGATTCTGTAGGGATGCCAAGAACCAAAATTATTGGTGTATAGTTTACTCATGGTGGGTGGTTGGATAAGCTATTTATTAATGAGGTAAAATGTTTAGTTACTCAGGATGTTAACAAGCAATAATGCCCCTTAATAGGCAACTCACCATAACGTAGCGAGAATCTCACTTCAATGCACTGAGCTTAGTTTTAAAATGTAGCAGGTTCCTCCTAACATCAAGATAGGCCTCATTGGACTTCTCTTGTAATTCTGCCATATTTCTAACCACAGCCCAGATTGGTCAGGCCCCTACAAAAATCCAACCATCATGATAGATTGTTGGTGACTCCAGCACCAACCTCCCAAACATTACTGGGGATGGGCCATAAATGATGGCATCGCCATTGTTGCCCATGTCCTGAACAAGTAAATTTTAAAATAAAGTAGCAATTTCACTTATTCCAGTACATTCAGTCAATGAGTTTGTATTATTCATGAACTGGGGGAAAGAAACTACAGACTGTTTGGATTTTAAATGGTGTACTCCAGCCAACGTAGCTGTGTGTTTCTCTAGACACAGCTGCAGTACATTAGTGATAACCTCAGCCAGTGGATGATTTATAGAGAGGAATGGCAGTCACTGCTTCAATTGCAGTTGAGAGTCCTGCCTCTTATTAGTAACCTCCTGTCTGAACAGTACTGTCTGGAAAGCACATGTTTTCAGGCTGCATGTGTTTACTTAAGAAGACAACTAAAAGAAATAGAAGTAGTCGTGCCTGGATGACATTCTGATGGCAATCTAGGCACACTCCAGTGTTGGCCTTTTCATTGATCCACCCATGTTTTCTATGCTGCCTCTTTCTATGATTGATCTCCCAGAGTCTGGTCATTTTGGGTGTTACCCCTGACAGCATTCTGATTGCACTTTTCACACATCCTTTCTGGAACAAACCATTCTATTCCCAGTTAGTGCTGTACACTAGACAAATCAACCCCATTGTTATTTACTGGGCTTCATTGATTTTGATGGTCAATTTGTTTAACATGCTGATATTTCACACAGTATTACATCTTGGCTGTTTCTCAATACAGCTACCATTGGGTTTTGTAGATTGCTGGATGAGTCTTCAACCTAGTTGGATCCTCTGCCCTTAAGTTGAATATCTCAAGGGTTATAATAAAATATATGTAAAAAATGTAACACACATCATTACCAGATATATCGCTAGCAGTGTTTGAAGAACTGTAGTCTTTTGCTTCAAAGTACAGATGATTTTCTGGAATATTCCTGCAATTCAATAAATTTCCATGTCAATTTGTCATTACTGCAACACAACATTTGTGACTGTAAAGATATATACCTCCATGGTTCAGCAATTGAATGCATTATGCAGTGTGCAACCGAGTATGATCAATGGGCTGCTTGTGTCCAGCACCCAGGACAGGGGGATACATCAGGCCCAAATAACCAGAGGCTGGGACTCAAGGCAACCACAGAGCTCAGGGTGAGGATAGGACTACTTTGCTTGAGCTGGGGCCAAATCCCCAGTCAAGGAGCAGCACCATGCCTGATGATTTCTGACTCGGTCCATGATAATTTAGTTAATTCACATAATGAAGCTGGTGAGAATGACCAGTCTAGACTTTTGAGCCCGATTTGTTTTGAGTTTGCAATGCTACTACATGGAAATGTCTCATTCACTGCCAGTATATTCTTAGCAGAATTAGGGGAAGTTGCTTGCGAGGATTGAGAAGCTCTGGCATTTGAGCAGTCAGAAAGCTTAGTGAGACACTTGGGGTTAGAGTTTATCCAAACAAAACAGAAAACCCGAAATTTTAAAAGGGGTGATCGACAGGTAGAAATTGAAATGGATAGAATAGATGTAGAGATATTAAAATTGGTGCAGAGTAAACTTTCAGGAATAGCCCATGCAATTTACTCTCTTTTGTTTGAGAAATAAAAAAAAAGTGGCTCTGATTATGAGGCAGTAAAAAAGCTATCTTACATGCAGTTAGTGTTTGAGGCATTAGGAGAGAAGGAAATCCTGGGTGCCCACCTCAGAACTGAAAGGGTACTGCTGAGATTAAAGGTGAGGTCAAGAGAACTGTGTTTTGACTGCTGAAAGGAAGGGCACGTCTGGATCAACTGCTAGAGGCAACAGGAAATAACAGAGGGATTTATCAGGGTATATACACTCCAAGCAGAGAATGGGAGTCAGTCAGACAGCATAGGAGATTAGGCTTTGGCCTTAACTGTGTCTGAAAATCACTGTAAAGGCACTCCCGAGAGTGCCGATGAGGTTAAACAAATCTCTGAGAGTTTCTGGGATTTTGTATCTAATGGTAAAGTGACCACATTTACCCAGGGTGAAATGAGTAAGCCTGTATTGGTACTGAGGATATTAGTTGGTAGTTCCTTGACTGTAACTTTCACAGCATACTAGCACCCAAACCCAGGCAGGCACATAAGAACAGTTCAGCTCATTTATACATTTTCTTCCACTAGCACTCACAGACCAGAGTTAAATTGGCTTTTAAGCCCAGTTCTTGAGAGGTATTCTTGAAAGGGGCATTTACAAACATGTCCCTTGCCCAGACTGTGTCTTTGCTTCCAGTTAGTTCATAGTGTGAGATAGGAGATTACAGTTTAGTGCATTTTTCCTTTTTAATTCTATCCTTTTGAAGTTTCCTTGATGCCTCTTCAGGTGTGACATCCTAGGGACTCTCTCTCTCTTCAGTCAGCCATTGAATTTATATCGCAGCAGCCATGTTTTGGCTGTACATTCAACTTTAAAAAAAATACACGTTGTCATTATAAGTGCACGGTGTTGGTAAATACTGTGGGGTTGCTCTTTCATCAAGACAAGTTGAAAGACCACAATAAACAATGGAAATACTGGGCATGATTTTCAAAAATCCTTTCTAAGTGTAGAGGTTAGTGTGTTCAGTTTTGGCATGCACACCATCCCTATCAGAAAGATAACTCACCTGACTTCCTGCCAATCAGCTCATTAAGGACTGCCAGTTTAGCAAGAGTGAACATCTTGCCTATCACTGGCCTTGACACAGGCGCCATGGGTCACCAGATGCTGCCGGCCAATCAGAGTTTGTCTGTTTCAGGTCCTAAGGTCTGCTTGTCAAGGTCTATACTCGGGGAATCTGGAAGTGAGAAGGTAAGTTGTTTTTATCCTGCCACAAGGAGGGGATTGTGAGGAGAGGTAGGTTTGTGAGTATGTGAGTGTATGTGTGGAGGGGTGGTGGGGGTTCAGTGGTAAGGCCAAGGTGTGGCTTATAGAATACAACCTCTTGCCTCTAGATCTGTACCCCCCAAATACCCTCAGATTGGAGCAATTGAGGAAATCCTCAAACCATGGCTTCCCGTGTCAGGAAACTCATCACTTTTCTTGGTGCTGGGATTGGTGAGTTGATGCCCTTAGATGGCCATTAATTGATCACTTAAGAGCTTTCCTTGCTGCAAATCAAGAAAGCTATCCATTAGCCTTCTCACCAGCACTTAATTTCTGAGGTAGGTGGCAAGAATCAAGTGAGTTTTTCTCCAGGCCATCATACCCAATAATTTCTCCTTATTGCTACATCTCTTACCACCAACAGGAAGGGGAACATTTCCATCCTATATCTTGTTTGCATGTTTAAAAGCCTATTAAAACATGTGTTTATGGGGAGTAAAGCTCAGAATTCTAGGTTTTGAAACCTATTTCTCCATAACAAGTACTGACTACTCTCCCTCTTTCTCTCACACACACATACACAGGTTATGGAGAAAGCTTGTACTGTACACTGTCATAATTGTCAGAGGCATATGTTTCTCCTTTCCTTCCCAGAATACAAGACAATCCTCATAAGAAGCAAAATAAGCAACTTGATGACCCTTCCATGTTACTCAATACCAGTAGATTGAGAAACAATGTAATCACTGCCTCCCACCCACCAAAAGAGAACAGTGTGTTTATCCAGAAGGAGGAGTCAACAGAGGGACGGGCTGCAACATTGTCCCAAGGCCCTCAAGTGTGCAAAATGTTTATCAACTTGGGAGGTAAGATATCCCATTTGGGAATTCCCAGCCCATAAAAAAAACAAGAATGCAAGCTTTAGATTTTGATTGAAATACCCTTTATTTTTAGTTTTGGTTAAGGTAAAATTACAAGCCAATTCTAGATTAGTCTGCTAATACCAATTTAAAACTACCACAAAGTATTAAAGTATTACCTTCTGCTAAATTACTAGCAACACAAACTCTCACAACCAGATTCACAGGAGGCGGTATCACCCTGATCCATCCCTCCCAAACCCCAGCACCCAAGTCAGCACACAAACCTATCATCAGACTGGGAGCTGCAGACTCATTTTACCAGGGAATCTCATGATCAACAAGTTTACAGAGCATCACTGACAGTGGAACGAGCATTCATTCCCCTCAGATACCACATTAGAAAGAAAATCACACACAAACCATAATTCTAGATTGTGCATAGTTTAGCCCACCAGGAAACCAAGCACAAACCACAACCAAACCACTAGAAACTGAACATCTTCAATCAGCTGATCAAGTACAAAACGAATTTGGCTTTGTTGGAAAGTCATTTTTGTTGGTTTGAATCGACAATTCTCAAGCAGTTTTCTATCTTTCACCAAGAAATTCAGAAACCCGATTAGATATACTTCCAAGGGTCTTAGACGTTATACCTCACCTTATGTGGCTTCCCTCAATACACAATTGCAGAGCTCCAGTGGTCAATGTCACCATGGTTCTGAAATTTAATTTCAAATCTGCAGTTTCTGATTGTTAATTGTAAGATACAACACAACCCCAAATTAATTCAAAACTAAAACTTAATGCAGGGGTTCAGAAGTGACATATAAACAGCTGGCGTTTAAATAACACAGTTATACCATGTATTCTTCCCAATTCTGTAACACTGTTGCTTCAAATAATTTTATGAAAAGAAGCACAGCATTTCCCACAGTTCTCCTGCTTCCAGAGGAGATGGGTTGGGAGTCGGGAAAGATATTTAATTGGCTGGGGTAAAATCCGGTAAGATGGTGGCTCCTGAGCCCGGGGCCCATCTGCTCCATCTGCTTTTCTATTTGTTTCTTTTTGTGTTGCCTCTTTTCTCATGTTCTTTCTCCCTTTCACTGACCTCTTGTTGAAGAGCTTGGTTGTGGTGACTGCATCAGGAGTGGGGAATGAGTCCAACACAGGCTTAAAGTGAGCCCGGCGAGAACTCAAAGTGACCCCGCCGAGAACTCAAAGTGAACCCGGTGTGAACAAAAAGTGAGCCCGGTGTGAACAAAAAGTGAGCCCGGTGTGAACTCGAAGTGAGTCCAGTGTGAACATGATGTGAGCCCGGGGTGAACTTGAGGTGAGCCTGGTGTGAATACAGTGTGAGCTCGGTGTGAACTCGATGTGAGCCGGGTGAGAACTCAAAGTGATCTCGGTGTGAACTCAAAGTCAACCCGGTGTGAACTCGATGTGAGCCCAGTGTGAATTCGATGTGAGCCCAGTATGAACTCAATGTCTGCCCGGTGTGAACTCGATGTGAGCCCGGTTTGAACTCAACGTGATCTCAGTGTGAACTCGATGTGAGCCCGGTGTGAACACAAAGTGATCTCAGTGTGAACTCAAAGTGAGCTGGGTGTGAACTCAATGCGAGCGCGTGTGAACTCGAAGTGAGCCCGGTGTGAACATGATGTGAGCCCGGTGTGAACTTGAGGTGAGCCTGGTGTGAATACAGTGTGAGCTCGGTGTGAACTCAAGGTGAGCCCAGTGTGAACTCAAAATGAGCCTGGTGTGAACTCGAGGTGAGCCCGGTGTGAACAAGAAGTGAGCCCGGTGTGAACTCGAAGTGAGCCCGGTTTGATCATGATGTGAGCCCGGGGTGAACTCGAGGTGAGCCTGGTGTGAATACAGTGTGAGCTCGTGTGAATTCGATGTGAGCCGGGTGAGAACTCAAAATGATCTCGGTGTGAACTCAAAGTCAACCCGGTGTGAACTCGATGTGAGCCCGGTGTGAACTCGATGTGAGCCTGGTGTGAACTCAAAGTCAACCCGGTGTGAACTCAATGTGAGCCTGGTTTGAAATCAATATGAACCTGGTGTGAACTCATAGTGAGGCCGGTGTGAACACAAAGTGAGGCCGGTGTGAACTCAATGTGAGCCCGGTGTGAACGCGATGTGAGCCCATTGT
>NC_063354.1:31097206-31097669 GCF_021869965.1 Rhincodon typus
TGTGAACTCAATGTGAGCCCGGTGTGAACGCGATGTGAGCCCATTGTGAACTCAATGTGAGCTCAGTGTGAACTCGATGTGAGCCAGGTGTGAACTCAAAGTGATCTCGGTGTAAACTGAAAGTGAGCCCAGAGTGAACTCAATGTGAGCCTGGTGTGAACTCGATGTGAGCCCGGTGTGAACTCAAAGTGAGCCCGGCATGAACTCAATGTGAAACTGGTGTGAACTCGATGTGAACCCGGTGTGAACTCGATGTGAGCCCGGTGTGAACTCAAAGAGAGGCTGGTGTGCACTTGAGGTGAGCCTGGTGTGAACTCGATGTGAGCTGGGTGGGAACTCAAAGTGAGCCTGGTGTGAACTCAATGTGAGCCGGGTGGGAACTCAAAGAGAGCCAGGTGTGAACTCGAGGTGAGCCCGGTGTGAACTCAAAGAGACCCCGGTGTGAACTTGCTGTGAGCCCGGT
>NC_063354.1:31097679-31099979 GCF_021869965.1 Rhincodon typus
GGTGTGAACTCAAAGAGACCCCGGTGTGAACTTGCTGTGAGCCCGGTGTGAACTCGATGTGAGCCGGGTGGGAACTCAAAGTGAGCCCAGTGCGAACTCAATGTGAGCCCATTGTGAACTTAATGTGTGCTCGGTGTGAACTCGATGTGAGCCGGGTGTGAACTCAAAGTGATCTCAGTGTGAACTCAAAGGGAGCCCATTGTGAACTCGATGTGAGCCCGGTGTGAACTCGATGTGAGCCTGCTGTGAACTCAAAGTCAACCCAGTGTGAACTCGAGGTGAGCCCGGTGTGAACTCAATGTGAGCCCGGTTTGAACTCGATGCGAGCCCATTGTGAACTCAAAGTGAGGCCGGTGTGGAGCCAAATTGAGCCCGGTGTGAACTTGATGTGAGCCTGCTGTGAACTCAAAATCAACCCGGTGTGAACTCAATGCGAGCCCGGTGTGAACTCAAAGTATGCCCGGCGTAAACTCAATGTGAGCCTGGCGTGAACTCGAGGTGAGCCTGGTGTGAACTCGATGTGAGTCCGGTGTGAACTCAAAGTGTGCCCGGTGTGAACTCGATGTGTGCCTGGTGTGAACTCGATGTGAGCCCGGTGTGAACGCAAAGTGATCTCAGTGTGAACTCAAAGTGAGCTGGGTATGAACTCAATGCGAGCGCATGTGAACTCGATTTGACCCCGCTGTGAACTCGATGTGAGCCTAGTGTGAACTCGATGTGAGCCTGGTGTGAACTCAAAGTCAACCCGGTGTGAACTCAATGTGAGCCCGGTGTGAACACAAAGTGATCTCAGTGTGAACTCAAAGTGAGCTGGGTATGAACTCAATGCGAGCGCATGTGAACTCGATTTGAGCCCGCTGTGAACTCGATGTGAGCCTGGTGTGAACTCAAAGTCAACCCGGTGTGAACTCAATGTGAGCCCGGTTTGAAATCAATATGAGACCGGTGTGAACACAAAGTGATCTCGGTGTGAACTCAAATTGTGCCCGGTGTGAACTCGATGTGAGCACGGTGTGAACTCGGTGTGAGCCCGGTGTGATCTTGATGTGAGCCCGGCGTGAACTCAATGTGAGCCCGGTGTGAACAAGAAGTGAGCCCGGTGTGAACTCGAAGTGAGCCCGGTGTGAACTCAAAGTGAGCCCGGGGTGAACTTGAGGTGAGCCTGGTGTGAATACAGTGTGAGCTCGGTGTGAACTCGATGTGAGCCGGGTGAGAACTCAAAGTGATCTGGGTGTGAACTCAAAGTCAACCCAGTGTGAACTCGATGTGAGCCCGGTGTTAACTCGATGTGAGCCTGGTGTGAACTCAAAGTCAACCCGGTGTGAACTCGATGTGAGCCCGGTGTGAACTCGATGTGAGCCTGGTGTGAACTCGAAGTCAACCCGGTGTGAGCTCGATGTGAGCCCGGTGTGAATTCGATGTGAGCCCGGTATGAACTCAATGTGAGCCCGGTGTGAACTCGATGTGTGCCTGGTGTGAACTCGATGTGAGCCCGGTTTGAACTCAACGTGATCTCAGTGTGAACTCAATGTGAGCCCGGTGTGAACACAAAGTGATCTCAGTGTGAACTCAATGTGAGCTGGGTGTGAACTCAATGTGACCGCGTGTGAACTCGATGTGAGCCCGGTGTGAACTCGATGTGAGCCCGGTGTGAACAAGAAGTGAGCCCGGTGTGAACTCGAAGTGAGCCCGGTGTGAACATGATGTGAGCCCGGGGTGAACTTGAGGTGAGCCTGGTGTGAATACAGTGTGAGCTCGGTGTGAACTCGATGTGAGCCGGGTGAGAACTCAAAGTGATCTGGGTGTGAACTCAAAGTCAACACGGTGTGAACTCGATGTGAGCCCGGTGTTAACTCGATGTGAGCCTGGTGTGAACTCAAATTCAACCCGGTGTGAACTCGATGTGAGCCCGGTGTGAACGCGATGTGAGCCAATTGTGAACTCAATGTGAGCTCAGTGTGAACTCGATGTGAGCCAGGTGTGAACTCAAAGTGATCTCGGTGTGAACTGAAAGTGAGCCCCGAGTGAACTCAATGTGAGCCTGGTGTGAACTCGATGTGAGCCCGGTGTGAACTCAAAGTGAGCCCGGCATGAACTCAATGTGAGCCTGGTGTGAACTCGATGTGAGCCCGGTGTGAACTCAAAGTGAGCCCGGCATGAACTCAATGTGAAACTGGTGTGAATTCGATGTGAGCACGGTATGAACTCAATGTGAGCCTGGTGTGAACTCGATGTGTACCTGGTGTGAACTCGATGTGAGCCCGGTGTGAACACAAAGTGATCTCAGTGTGAACTCAAAG
>NC_063354.1:31129979-31174595 GCF_021869965.1 Rhincodon typus
CGGTGTGAACTCGAGGTGAGCACGGTGTGAATTCGAGGTGAGCCCGGTGTGAACTCGAGGTGAGCCCGGTGCTGCTGCAATGACGAAGCAGTCCTAGCACCTACTGATGCCTCCTGTGGCTGGGGCGGGTTTGTGTTCCCGGCAACATCTGCATCCAGCGCAGATTCACGAAGTCAGCAGCGGAGGTTTGTTTCGACCCAGTACGAGAACTGGCTGCATTGGCAGGGGGTGCACCCGTGAGGTGGGCCTGAAGCGGACTCATGGCGAAGGCGGAGTTGAATTTGGGCTGGTGTAGTGCCCACTGCCCCAGTAGTGGCTGCATTGGCAAGGTCCGGCGAGGACTGATCATGGCAGGAGTGTCAGTGGAGGAGAGAAGGTGCCAGAGGACAGCGAATTTTGTTCCAGCGGTGATGGTATGGTGAAGGGAACCAATGGCTGGCCACCAGACCCATAGCCAATGGCGGAGCACTTAACAAGGAGGACTTTCAGGTTGAACACTATTTCTTTAATTCTTTATATTTCTGCCTTTGTGTTCTATGTTTTGGGCTTTTTTGTGTTTTAAGATAGTGCCGGACAGTGGTAACACTGTACAACATCTTTCATTGTATTTTGTCTCAAAATACATGTGACAATAAATAAATAACCAACCAAACAAACAAACAAATAAGTAAGTGATGGCATTCCCACAGATTGCTGTCTTTCGCCTCTACCAGAGTGGAGTTTTGCCATGAAAGCCCATGGTTGACCTTGCAGCCCACATCAATTGAAATCTTTAATTTTGAACCACATAAGGATCTCAGCCTGCCATTGCTGGGATAACCCAGCTCCCAGCAAGCCTATTGTTACACAGAGTTCCCAATTGCTGTTATCCTGCAGGTAGCTCATCACCTTGGAGTGGGATGGTTGGATCCTTTGATCAAAGGCAATCAGTGGGTGGGTCAGCTTTCCTGTTCCTCTGATGCTACCTGGCCTGCTGTGTTCCTCCAGCTCTACACTGTATAATCTCATCTCTCCAGCATTGGCAGTTCTTACTATCTCTCAGTGGGTGGCTGGGTCCTTTTATCTCCACATGCCTCAATAAGATAACATAACTAGTCGTTTACCGTAACAGCACATATTTGCCCACAGAAAAGTAGGAAATCCTATATCTTGGTCCTTTCGCAGTTGACGTATAAAAGTTGATACAAATGTTATTTTAGGTGGACTGTGTTAGCCCTTCTAATAAAATAAGCCCTTTCTGATTCTCATTGTTAGTTTTCATAATTTTTCTCACATTACTGTGTTGCTCTTAGATTAGGACACCAAGCATTCAGCCAGAACTATTGAGTCATAAAATCAATGTTAAGGCAAGGAACCAGGATTCAGACATGTTCAGGAATGGTTACGGTAAAAGTTCAGTATGGTCGAACTATTTGTTTCTCTCAGTGTTTCAGGCAAATGTTCACTAAATTTTCACATTAGAAATTTGAAAATTTTAAAATCATTCAAAACTGTATCAAACTTTATTGTGTATTTTAAGACAGATCAGTACCAAATAACTTTACAAATCCACCACTTAAGATTGACATAAGGTGAACTAAAAATACCACAGGTGGAAAACCAAGAGAGAAAAGGTTAACTGAACTGTTGAACCCTGCACGGATGAAGGACATCATAAACATTTTTGTGACTTTCACTTTGAGATGAAGTTGTGGAATCTTCCAGAGAGGGGTTCCTATATAAACCTCAAATGTTGAAGCTTGACTCCTCAGAGAGCTTCGTAGAGGGTTCCCTTTCGTCTGCTGTTAATTTAAAGTCTGTTTTGATTGGTTTCTTGCGATCATACCACTGACCTGTGACAGGAAATCTCTGACAGGAAATAGCTGTTCAGAAGAGAAGTATAAAAGATACCTCCTCCCCCTCTCTCACTGCATTTGAAACAAAGAAAGCCCTGTGTGAAAAACAGGAAAAGAAAGTAATGCTTTGCCCAGAGCTGTGCTCTGAAGAGATTTTTAAATATTGCTTGAGCTTATTCAAGAGACTTAAAAAAAGTTTTTAAAAGTGCTGTATTCCTGCTGTGTCTCTTTATTCCAGCAACATTTACATCTTTGTTGGAAATTTCAAAGTAAAATGAAAAGTTAGAAAACTCAAATGCTCACAAGGAAAATGCTAAGTCCTGGATCTATACAAGCACAGCGTGGGCCAGAAATTGGTGGGAAGTCATGGAATTAGAATCCAGCAATTTGTAGAGTAACTGATCCATGAGCTCTGATCCTCTGTTAATTGTTGGACAATTTGTACCACTCATTCATTAACTAAATGGCAATAGTTTACATGAGGGTCCCCATTGAATTTAATGGAAATCATGAAATGGCTGGATTTACAACGTTATGACAAACTAAACATCATTTAAGGCTGAAAATGAATGTTAAAGCAGACAGAATTGAAAGTGATTTAACGTCCTTGTATGACCTATAATCAAGGAGACTCAAATGGGGTCTAGCTGGCACTTAGTGAATTGCTCCTGGAATTTTTTAGTTTCTTTGGCTGTCTATAGGCAGTCTTCCCAAGTTAATCTTGCCATTTTACCAACAAGAATTTTCAGGACAGAAGTTAGGCTGTAACACTCTAACAAGGATGAAGGCAGAGGAAAGAGTGGTGTAGTGATAACATCACTGGACTTGTAGACTTGAGGCCCAAGTTAACGTTACTGGCACATAGATTCAAATCCCACCCTGACACTGATAGATGTTGAATCCAGTTCATTAAACTGGATTTTAAAGCCCAATCATTTTTTTAATTCATTCACGGGATGTGGGGGTTGCTGGCTAGGCTAACATTTATTACCCATTCCTAATTGAAGATTTGAAGAATCAACCACGTTGCTGTGGGTCTGGAGTGACTTGTAGGTTATACCAGGTCAGGACATTAGTGACCTAAAGGACATTAGTGTTTCATGGTCATCATTAGACTTTTAATTCCAGATTTTTATTGAATTCAAATTCCATCATCTGCCTTTTTGGGATTTGAACCCATGTCCCCAGAACAATGTCCGCGTCTCCAGATTATTAGTCTAGTAATAATACTACTTGCCTCAATGGTATTGGTGACCGTGAAGCTATCACTGATTATTATAAGAACCAACTCATTCACTAACGTCCTGTAAGGAAGGAAATCTGCCATACTTACCTGGTTTGGTCTACATGTGACTCCAGACCCACAGAAATGTGATTAGTCTTTAACTGCTCTCTTGCTATGATCCTGGCTGATTTTCTTACTGGAAGGTCAAATGCCGAACTGAAATCTGGCTTTGATAGATCAGGTTTTGCTTTCATTTAAATGAGGAGTTCTGTCACCGGACCACAAATTTAAATCTGCAAAATTGGGTACCTAATAATTAAACTGAAGTTAATTAACCAAAACCAATTAAACAAAGCTGAAGGTAAAATGGAATAAACCAATCTATTTAGACTTTAGATGAGAGTTTAGTTAAGTTTTGTAAAAACATGATAGAAGTATAATTTCCTTAATCCAAAGCACTCCTTTACAGATCCCAAAACCATTCTTCACCCAGTACCCCAAAGTACCCCTTGCACAATACTCACATCAGAGAGAAAAGAAATTGCGACATTTTAATAAGCTTGATTTAACTGTGACTTCAACTCCCAGTCTGGAAAATCTAATAGTTTCTTCCTGGAACTATCAAATACCTGAGCTTAAACATACACAATTCCAAATAAACTCTTCAAAACTTTATCCAAACACTTCTGGTCTGGGCCTGTTACTTACTCATTATTCTAAAGTAATCTAGTATTAACAAATCTAACTATCATCTCCCTTTCTCAGGAGCACAACTTTCTATATCCACCTTCATCCAAGGACTTTTGAAGAAACCAACACCTCACCCCCCAAACCTGAAACTAAAACTGAAAAGTTTCTCTCTTTAAGCTTATGGTTGTTTCCTCTAAACTTAAAAAATAAGCCCAGAAATTTCTAAGCAGCTTTGATGCTCAATAGTTACCTCATTTGGTCATAAACATCCCTAGCGTACACATAAGAAAAATCTAGTTTTGAAAGATAGCTCTCACAAACTGTGTTTTTAAAAAATCACCATGGCTACAAAAATATTTACAAGTTAATTGTGAACTTCTAACACACAGAAAAAAACTCATATATCACTAATTCAAAATCCAAAAACAAACTTTAAATAAATTATATTAAATAATATGAATCCCAGATCTTACATCACCCTCTAAAATGGCCTCGCAAGCTATTCAGATCAAACGCAATTAGGATTGTGCAATAAATGCTGGCCTTCCTACCGATGCTAATTCCCATGGAAGAATAAATAAATAAACATGGCTCGCTGACTGGTTTTTGCCATTTCTGATTATGATGGATGACCTAGAAGAGCAGCATAGTGTGCAGGCCCATTGAGAGCGATACCAGGGCTGGAAGCTGAGTGGATGCATCTACTAACCATTGCCATGACTGCATTCTACCACCATCTATCCAACCTTCTGTAAGAGGCTACATGCAGAGAAAGTCTTTCAAGACATTGTCAGCAGAGCTCTGTATGTGCCAACTGCATTCCACCAAGCAGACAATTGATCAACTTGATGTGATGCCAAATGGGAACCTTTCAGAGAGGTACTGGTGCCCTCTGAAATATTACTCAGGCAAATAGGAGAACCTGAATTTAACATATACACAAAGCATCTGACTTCATCAAGTGTGATTTTGTCCCTAGCAGCAAAGCAAAGTGAGATAGCAATTAGATTTCTGGCATCTTCAGAGTTCAGGGGTCCATTAACAGAACACATAAGCCTTCGAGGAAACTGTCTGTTGAACCTTTCAGATTCAGAAATTGGCAATGTAATTTCTACCAAATTATGTTAGCTTCTGACAATGAACTGTGCGTCCTGTAAAATAATAGAGATTATTGCAGAATTGCTCTCAATGCCTTAATACTTTGCCACTTCAACATCAATAACTCAGCTAGGAGAGAGAGTTGTTGGCTGGATTTGAGGGGGTAACATACACTCACTAAAGCTGTGGCTGATAACATCCATCTCTATAACCAACCATACAGCACAGGGAATGTATAAGTAATTGCATGTGGCTTTGGTAGAGAGGACAACTGGGGTGCTTCAACATACTTCAGGCACCCTTTCAGCTTGATAGGGGTGAATTTTACAATACTTATCCAGCAATGTGGCAGAGATTGTGGTGTTCAGCCAAACATTCTTTTATTCCTTGCGTTTTGATGTGCCTCAAGCCCAACTTCCTAATAGTACCTCTTGATTCCCAGTGCAAAATTTCTGTTTTTCCACCAAGGTCATCTTTTGATTTTCTGAATGTGGTGTCAAATAGAGCTTAACTATGGGCTTAACTTTACAGAAGGATCACGTTGACAAGGAGTTACACTGAGACTGCCAAACCTCATTTCATTTGGAATTCTTACAGCTTAACCTTGTAGATAATCCTTCCATTCTGAGGACAGGCAGTTGGTTCATGACCAGTATGCATTTCAGTTTCTGCAGCTGTACATCCATTCTGGTCTTCAAGTGTACGAGATGCAGCAATATGTTTTTTTCCTCAACCTGCTGAGACTTTAATTAAATGCTGCCAAAAATCACATCTCAATACGTTATTCATCAAATATAGGTCAGTTTCTCAGCATTTCCTTTGCAACATTTCACTCAGAAAGAACACTGCCGTGTAAAGTGAATTGCTTAAAGTTTTAGTCAAATGGGATAATACCCTGACTGTCTTCCACTGCAACTAAACATACTGCAAATGCCTTAGAGATTTCAAACTAGAATAACAAAATGTGTTGGGAAAGTTTGCTCTTCATTAGATTTTGAAATATTAAATGGTAAGGATCAGCAGATGGAAGCACTATCGCCACTTCATATAGACACAAAAATAATAAGGAGTGAAGATGGAGGGACTGGACATTACTCACCACACCCTTGACCCAGCTGTGGGACAATGCAGCGATGCTTCAATTTCCTGTAGAGTTTTATGGAAAATATTCCAAGCAAGTTACTTCAATCCCTAAAGGGTGGGAACAGAAACAGGAATAGGAGAAGGCCACTTGATTCCTCAAGCTTGATTCCCCGTTCAATTAGATGATAGCTGATGAGAGAAGGGGATCTACTATGAGGGGAAATTGCCTTGATAGTGGAATTCTGTATATATATTTACAAGACATTTGGCAGAGGAAAACCAGAGGATAATTATATAGTGAAAATAAACTGACTACATTGAACATGAGCAGATAGAATCATTAGAATCCCTACCATGTGGAAACAGGCCCTTTGGCCTGACAAGTCCACATTGACCCTCAGAGCATCCCACTCAGAATCGTCCCCCTATAACCCACCTAATCTACACGTCCCTGAACACTTCGGGCAATTTAGCATGGCCAATCCACCTAACCTGCACATCTTTGGACTGTGAGAGGAAACTGGAGCACCCGGAGGAAACCCATACAGACTGGGGGAGAATGTGCACACTCCACACAGACAGTAGCCGGAGGATGGAGTCAAACATCAAAATGAACAGAAAAGGGCTTTTTTGGGGTATATTCCCCTTTAAATTCTCTGCCTTTTTTTTACATGTCTCCCAAGGATTTTACAGACATCCATCACAGAGCAGTAGGTCACCCGAATGACTGTGACTCATATTTGGGTTTTACCAGAAAGTTTTGGCAAGTTAAATAATTCAAATGATTATCACAGAGAGCTCAAATCCTGTTCCCACCCAATAAGCAACACATTCCAGGAGAGTTCATTGGTTACAGAAATATGGAACCATCTTCTCCTCTCTGACCCTGTGACTGACTCTATTTATAAACCTTCTGCTGTGGCATGGGCTAAAATCAGCCAGCTCACCCTATGCCATGGATTAAACCAAAGGTCATTGTGCCAATGTATTTATTTGGTATAAGGCCCCCAGCACATTCTGAGTCATGATAGACACCATATAAATGCATGTCTTTCTTTCTTTTCTTCCTGTGCTTTGATGCTTACTGAATAAACTTGGGGATCCGTTGGAGAATTTACAAAGTACTGCTCTTGTCAATTTTATTGTCGCTGTTGCACGTTGAAATAAACTAAGATCAGTAAAGGACAACGGTCTAGTATGTTCGGACATTTCCCACAGCAAAGAAACTAAATATTTTGAAGAATCAATGCTCCCAAAGTCAAATAAGAATGGGCAAGAAATGGCCTAGCGAGCAGTGCCCACATCCGGTGAATAGATAAATTAAAAAATCACTGAAATGCTGTTGATATTATTGCAGCATTATCCTGCATGAAAGCCTTATAGAATAACTGGTTTAATAAATCACTTATTTTGCTTTCCATCAAGAATTCCTATAGACAGAGGAGGAATTAACAGTTTGGATTATTTGAATTAAGTGGTCCTAAGCAGCACCAGAGATTGGGATTCACAACAAATATTTCAATTACAAAACTACCCAGGATTTCCAAAATGCCCTGACAAATATACAGCCCTAAACAGCAATCAATTTTCAATGTTTTATCAGCAAGCAGTTGACTAGTTCAGACTCACACTTGTGTGCGTGAATGTACAATTGTTGAATATATCCTATCCCATGTTGCTGCTGGGCAAATTGAATCCAAGCAATATCCAAGCAGTTTAGAGCTTCAGCCCTAAAATCAACATCACACCTACTCTAAATTTGCTTATGCTTTCTGTCAGCTTGAAAATATTTTCGATAATTTTCATCCTTTCACTGTGAAGGTTGGAGAGGTGACAGCAGACTCTTCAAAACAATCTATAGCTGTCGTCTAACATTTAAGCCCATGATAGATCATTTGAGTCAAGAGGGAAGAGAATAAAGTCAAACTAACTTCATCATGTCTGTGGAGTACTTTTGAGCTAATGTGAACCTAATTAGCTAATTATGTTTTTTATTAACTTAATTAGTTTTCAGCAATAGGCTGTTGGAGTGAATAAATGTTTGAGTTGGAGCCATTATTGATTTTCTGGATAGTGTTATACACATCTACGACTCCCCCAGTTGAGGGCTGTAGTTATAAAGGCTTAAAGCAGGAGCTGTACATTTTACATTGGGCCAGGTGTGAGAATCATTTCTGAATAAGGGTAAATGTTTCTTTATTTTATTCATTACGGGATGAGGGCATCACTTTTAGGCTACATTTATTATCCATCCCAGTTGCCAAGAGGGCAGTTGAGAGTCAACCACATTGCTGTGGGTCTTGAGTCACATGTAGGCCAGACCAGGTAAGGATGGCAGTTTCCTTCCATAAAGGACATTAGTGAACCAAATGGATTTTTCTGACAATTAGCAACGGATTCATTGTTGTCACTAGATTCTTAATTCCATACTGAAAGAACCTCTTTGGATTCACCCTAATCTTCTCAGCCACATCTATCTCGTGCCCCCTTTTCGCCCTCCTGATTTCCTTCTTCAGTAAACTCCTGTATCCTCTATATACCTCCAGGGATTCTCTTGGTCCCAGCTGTCTGCTCCTGAGCCACGTCTCCTTCTTTTTTCTGGTGAAAGCTTCAATATCTGCTGCTCAAAAACTTGCTAAAAGCAGCAATTAGTATAATGAATCTCAAATATCATTTACTCACCAGTGATCAGAAAATCCAGACCAATATGTTTTGTTTCTAAAATCTTGATAAGAGTATTGATGGTATTCAGCTTGAATCTGCAGATTGATGTAATTTAAAACAACATCTGCCAACTCCACTGAGTATCCAAAGCATAATGTCAATAGACAGTGTATGCTTATACTGTATTCTACCAGAGAATCAACGTACGTAAAAAACATTATGTGCCAATGACTGATGGCTTTACCACATGTTTCTCAGAAAACTCATAAACATCAGTATTATGGATGCAGTCCATTGTTGTTTCAAATTTCCGCCACAGCACTAGAACTTGAACCAAGACTGTAATTCTGATCTTAATTATGCCACTAGGGATCCAGGCAGAGCTAAGTCTGGGTACGTCTCAATAGAAATATGGTACATGAATCTCTTAGTCAACCGGGCCAGCATTGAACCCACCTTTACAGGCTGCTATAGTTCAGTAACTTGACAAGCAACTGGGAGTACATTAACTGCTCAACCCTTTGATGAGGGAATTTTTTCTTTCATCCACAGAAAGTGAGTGTCACAGTCAAGACCATCTCGAAGTATCTTTAAGGTGGTACTGTTAACCCACTTTCTGAAACTTCTCCGTTGAAATGCCTTGCACAGAATGCATTTTTATTCATTCATAGAATATAAGCATTCTCACTGGCAAGGACACCAATTGTTTTTCAAAACTAATCAGGAATATAGTAGCAGGAAAAAAGCCATTCGGCCCATCAAGCCTGCTCCGCCATTCACTCAGATCATTTACACCAATGCATCAGAACACAGAAGGTTGTGAGCCACCCACTCACTGCATTTCTTGTGCTCCAAGTACATCCACAGTATTATTGGTGAAGGAGTTGCGGGAATTTGATGGAAGTTTTTATTTTATTTATTCACTTGTGGGATATGGGTGCCACTGGCTGGGCCAGTATTTATTGCTCGTCCCAGCTGCCCTTGAGAAAGTGGTGGTGAGCTGCCTTCTTGAACTGTTGCAATTCACATGCTGTGGGTTGATCCACAATGCCCATAGGGAGGGACTTGCAGGATTTTGACCCAGCGACGTGAAGGAATGACAATATATTTCCAAGTCAGGATGGTGAGCGTGATGGAGAGG
Source organism: Rhincodon typus (assembly GCF_021869965.1). NCBI lineage: Eukaryota > Metazoa > Chordata > Chondrichthyes > Orectolobiformes > Rhincodontidae > Rhincodon > Rhincodon typus. The sequence continues at coordinate 31,139,716 of NC_063354.1, forward strand.
AATTTGCAGGTGATGATGTTCCCATGTATCTGTTGCTCTTGTCCCTCTATGTGGAAGTGCTTGTAGGTTTGGAAGGTGCTGTTTAAGGATCTTAGGTGAATTTCTGCAGTGCATCGTGTAGACAGCACACACTGCTGCTACTGAGCATCGGTGGTGGTGGAGGGAGTGGATGCTTGCAGTTGTGGTGCCAATCAAGCGGGCTGCTTTGTCCTGGATGGTGTCAAGCTTCTTGAGAGTTGTTGGAGCAGCCCATATCCAGGCAAATGGCGACAGATCCATCAAACTGCTGATTGTACCTTGTAGATGGTGACAGGCTTTGGAGAGTCAGGAGGTGAGTTACTTGCCACAGTATTTCTAGCCTCTGACCTACTCTTGTAACAATTGTATTGAAGTGTCAAGTCCAGTTGAGTTTCTGGTCAATGGTAACCCCAAGGATGTTGATAGCAGGGGAATCCCCTTATGAATCCCAACACTATCCAGGTGAACACCTCATCCACCACCTTTAACACTGGGCTTGACATTATAATATTATGGGTGGGGAGGGCATACACTTTCCGTCATTGGTAACCCCCCACATACTAATAGCAGGAGATCAAGTTATGGTTATGACCTTAAATGTGAAGGGGATATAATTAGATTCTCTCCTGTTGGATATGCTCACTGTGTGGCACTAGTGTGGCCTATATCTTACTTGCCATTTGTCAGCCCAAGCCTGGATATTGTCCAATACTTGTTGCATACAGATACCAACTGCTTTAACATCAGAGGAGCTGTGAATGAGATTGAATATCATCAGCAAATATTCTTACATCGGACCTTATGTTAGGGGGAATGTTTTAATGAAAACAGTTGATGATAGTTGGGTCTAGTACTGTACCCTGAGGAACTCCTGTAGAGATGTCCCCGCACTGAGATGATTGATCTCTACAACCAAAACCATTTTCCTTTGTGCTTTAGTTGACTCTGACCATGCTTGGGCTAGAAATGAAGTGGCCCTGGTTGAATCCAAACTCAGTACTGGAAGGAAGGTGAATAGGTGATGCTTGATAAGAGATTGGCAACATCTTCTTTCCTTTTGAAGGGCAGTATTGAGGCGTTTCATTTTCCTCCCTTTGGTGGGCAGGATGCACTTTGTTGGGTAAATACCAATATTGTCGCAGTGCAGGCTTAGAGCACAACTTATTCTGCAGCATAATTCTTCAGTATTATTGCCAGTGTGTTGTCAGGTCCATTGCCTTGGTGTATCCAATGCACTCAACAATCATTTGGCATCACATGGAGTGAATAAATTGTATGACAATTAACATTTGTGATTCTGCAGACATGATGAGGAGGCTGAGAATCGTCCAATTGTCCTTTCTGGCAGGAGCTAGTTGCCAAAGTTTCAACCTGATCTTTTGCACTGATATTCTGAGCTTTCCCATCATTAATGTGGTCCATGTTGTCCTGAAGGCTGGGTAGTTTGCTGCGTATGATGGTCTGTTTAAGGTTTTGCAGTTGTTTGAAGGTGAGAAGTGGAGGCATAGAGAAGATCTTGGCGAGGTGCTCATCATCATCAACAATATGTCGAAGGCTGCAAAGAACATAGTGTAGTTTCTCCGCTCCTGGAAGTACTGGACGAATAAGGGTACTGTATTGGTCGTGTCCTATGTCTGTGTTCTGAGGAAGTCATTGCAGTTTTTTGCTGTGGCACATCGGAATCGACAATGGATGAGTTGAGCATCATTTTGGTAGGAGTGATAGTAAAAAGGATTATTACTTAAATGGTAAAAAGTTGCAGCATGCTGCTATGCAGAGGGACCTGGGTGTCCTTGTGCATGAATCACGAAGGTAGGTCTGCAGGTACAACAAGTAATTAGGAAGGCAAATGGAATTTTGTCCTTCATTGCTAAAGGGATTGAAATTAAAAGCAGAGAGGTTATGTTGCAGTTGTACAAGGTGCTGGTGAGGCCACACCTGGAGTACTGTGTGCAGTTTTGGTCTCCTTACTTGAGAAAGGATGTACTGGCACTGGAGGGGGTGCAAAGGAGGTTCACTAGCTTGATTCTGGAGTTGAGGGGGTTGGCTTATGAGGAGAGACTGAGTAGATTGGGATTATATTCATTGGAATTCAGAAGATTGAGGGCGGATCTTATAGAAACATATAAAATTATGAAGGGAATAGATAAGATAGAAGTAGAGAGGATGTTTCCACTGGCAGGTGAAGCTAGGACAAGAGGGCATAGTCTCAAGATTAAAGGGAGCAGATTTAGGACTGAATTGAGAAGGAATTTCTTCACCCAGAGGGTTGTTAATCTATGGAATTCCTTGCCCAGTGAAGTAGTTGACGCTACTTCAGTAAACATTTTTAAAAAAAAGGTAAATTTTTTTTGAACAATAAAGGAAGAAAGGGATACAGTGAGAACGTGGGTAAGTGGATCTGAGTCCACGAAAAGATCAGCCATGATCTTATTGAATGGCGGAGCAGGCTTGAAGGGCCAGACGGCCTACTCCTGCTCCTAGTTCTTATGTTCTTATATCCCATTCTTTTGAATGTGTCTTTCAAAACCTTCAAGTGTCTATCTCATTCTTCCTTATCTGAGCAGATCCCATGTATGCACAGGGCTTGTCAGCTTCTTTAACATGTTTAAGGTGGAAGCTAGAGAAATGCAGCATCGTGAGGTTATCCGTAGGCTTGCGGTAGAGTGAGGTACTGAGGTGTCTGTCCCTGATGGAGATGTGTGTGTCCAAGAATTAGACTGATTCTGACAAGTAGTCCATGGTAAGTCTGATGGTGGGATGAAACTTGTTGATATCGCTGTGTAGTCGTTTCAGTGATTCCTCGCCATGAGTCCAAAGGAAGAAAATGTCCTCAGTATATTTGGTGCATTTCCTGTCATGCTGCTACCAAACCTCTGTCGGTTATGGATATTACAGTCCCTTATTCAGAATACAGTTTCTGTCTTTGCAGCTCCCTGTGCTTCTTTCAAATGATGTTCAACATGAAGAGCACTGATTCTTCAGCTGATGGATGAGAGTGTGCGTTAATCAGCAGGAGTTTTATTTGTCCATGTCTGACTTGAGATATCTTGGGGTCTGGAGACAAAGTTAAGGACTCCCAATAATTATGCTTGCCACATTTGTTGATGGAAAAGTGTTGGACATTGGTTGTAGAGTATAATTTGGTGAGCATGATCTTTATCCTTGCAATTTTGGCACAAATCCTTAGATTTAAGTGAGGGTTCACTGCAAGATCAATCAGGCAGGGCATGCCTCAGTCAGTTTTAGTTTCTTCTCATTTCATTTTTCTATAGAAGTTTGGAATGACTGGTTAAGATGTGCCAGAGAGCCTTTAACAGTCTACCACATTTCTATTGGTCTGTAGATATATATGTAGGCCAGAGTGGGTATGGTTGACATATTTCCTTCCTTTTAGTATTAGTGAGCCAGAAGTATTTTTATAGATGATCTGGTGGTTTCATGGCCGTCATTACTGATTTTAGCTTTTTATTCCAAATGTATTAATTAGTTGAATTTAAATTTTTCCAGTTGCCATGGAGGATTTGTGCACTTTCCTCTGAACTACTGGTCCGGCAACTTTATCGTCATGCTACTGAACCCATATCCTGTTTTATGAGAACATTGGCTGTTTTGCTCAGGACGTTTGGAACCTTTGCAGGATGAGATAGTTGAGTTTGGACAGGATGGACTTTCAGAACATACTTAACCCAAGTTTCCACTTCAATAGTTTCCTTTCTTCCAACTTTAATCTGGTTTCTCATCTTCAATGGCAGCATTGGACTTACTTTTACTGTGCTTTTCTTTCACGTAAACATTTGTAATATTTTTACATTTTAAGGTTAAGATTGTAATTTTTCAAACAGTTCTTTCAGCCCGGAAGAAATAACAAAAAAATCGAGCCCGCATCTCCTGTAATTTCTTTTAACTCTTAAAAATTTGAGTTCTCTGCCCAAAGGCTATTTTACCCACAGTGTTATGACCCCCACCATGAGTAGGACAAGGAGGCAAGCTTAAGGGGGATTGAACCCAGTACTGTTGACACCAGTCTGGTGCACACTAACAGAGCCAAACTGCCCCCCAAAGGAAGTGGCATTGTTGCTATGGCAACATGCACTATTACATGTATATTCTAGCCTGGAATTGTAGATAGTGAGGAGGAAGGGTCACCGGACCTGAAACATTAACTCCTGATTTTCTCTTCACAGATGCTGCCAGACCTGCTGAGCTTTTCCAGCAACTTCTGTTTTTGTTGCTATAGATAGTGATGGTGGAGGCTCCATTTTGTTTACATCGCATGGCTGAGTAGGAATCTTTCCTGCCTTTTTCAAGATAACGGGTGAAAACTGTGACAAGCACATTTATACATCTTCAATATCTTGGTGATCGGATTTCTATCTAGGTACTCAGATAAAAAGAACTATTTTAATTATTGATGCCCTTTATTCAGTTGATACTGATAGGATCTCAACAGAGACAAAAAAAATTCCTAAAAGTAGTAGAGGGAAATTAAAATCCCAATCATGTGTGAAGAAAAATAAAGCCACAAAATGTCTTGATTTAACACAGAAAATCTTTTCCTATAGAAGAGTCAATCCATCACATGTTAAATACTATTTATTCTATACCCTAACACCTAGAAATAATATAAGCTGCACAAGATTTAACAGGCAAATTGTGGTCAAATTTAAATCAAAAACTGCTGGGGGCTTGTCTATCCAATTCAAGTTTTACAAGTACAATCTACACCACAAATGATACAGGTTCCTGGTTAGAATGCAGGTACTGTCAGTAATTAAGAAGGCTAATGGAACGCTATCCTTTACTATGAAAGGAATTGAACACGAATGTACGAATGCTATGTTTTATGTATGTAGGGTGCTGCTGAGCCCACACTGCGAATACTGTTTGTCGTTTTGGCCTCCGTATTCAAGGAACATGCGTTGGAGGTTGTTCAGAGATTTACTAGATTGATACTTGTAACAAGTGGTTGTCTATGAGGAAATATTGGACATATTATGCTTGTTTCTGTGGGAGGTGGGTGGTGGGGTTGCGCACTGGCAGACTAGCAGGTATGGGAGAAAAATCGCTGTCATCCTGAGAAAAAGCAGCAAGATTACATTGCATGGAGCCAATGCACGGTGGCACAGTGGTTAGCACTGTTGCCTCACAGCGCTAGGGACCTGGGTTTTGATTCCAGCCTCGGGCGACTATCTGTGTGGAGTTTGCACATTCTCCCGTCTGCGTGGGTTTCCTCCGGGTGCTCCGGTTTCCTCCCACAGTCCAAAGATGTGCAGGCTCGGTGGATTGGCCATGCTAAATTGCCCATAGTGCCCAGGGATGTTTAGGTTAGGTGGGTTAGACATGGGAAATGCAGGGATAGGGGAATGGGTCTGGGTGGATGCTCTTTGGAGGGGCGGTGTGGACTTGTTGGGTCAAATGGCCTGTTTCCACATTGTAGGGGTTCTATGATTCTATGAAAAGGATTGTATCTCAACAACTCTTTTAAGGACAGATAGTACATGGATAATGTTACTGGAGTAGTAATGGAGAAGCTCAGACTAATTTCTGGAGAAATGAGTTTAAATCCCATCACAGCAGCAGGGGGAGTTTAATTCAACCAACTGACACATCTGAGATTAAATATTAGTCTCGTATTTAATGACTGTAAAATGATCAAATTGTTGTTAAAAACACAATTGGTTCACTAATGCTCTTTAAGGAAGAGAACTTGCCATCCTTACCCAGGCTGGCCAATGTATGATTCTAGAACCACAGCAATGTGCTTGACCCTTACCTGCCCTCTGCAATGCCCTGGCGAATCATTCTGTTTAGCAGCTCACCCCTGCTAGGGAATGAACAATAAAAGCTGGCCATGCTAGTGAAGCCCGAATCCCAAGAATAATGAAAACCACCAGCTGACTGCTGTTATTGTATGAACACTGGTATATGTACAGCCATGATGGCAGGAGTCTGAATTTGTGTGGCACCAAACTGAGTTTACATTCTGAGCGTCGAATCTCATAACCAAATGTTGAACAGGCTCAGCTTGATGCTGAAACCAGTCAATGGCTTCTGCATCAGAGTTGTGTCCTTATGTATGCTAATAGATTTGGCACCACTTCTTTGTTGGAAAGGAAACAAGCTCTTTGAGTCTCCCAGCTGTACACACAACTGGTGCTGAACTCCTCCATGCTCCTTGACATTGATGGCAGGGTTTGCATCGGATATGTTAACACCGTGCTTTTCATTGTCCCTAATAGTGGAGTTCTTTTGTACATCACTACCAAATTCTCATTTGAGTCTTTGGCAGCAGAATCTGTGTGCAACCTCACCATCTTATAAGCTGCATCAGCCTTGTTCTGTACCCAGGGTACAGATCACTCATGCCTGGCATTTCCTGGCATGTACATCCTCGGTGCTGTCCTCTAAATTCCATACCATGCCTGTTTCTGAGCTGTGAATACTCAAGTGATGGTGTTTCTTCATTGTTGTTGTCTTGTTGCTGTTCTACCTGTTGCTTCTCCACCTTTTCCTGCTTTGCTAGCTATTATTGTTTCAGTGAGTGCATATGGTGAGCTGGGTTTGTAGCAGTTCCACTTTGAACTGCTCACCAACCACTATATTTTGCCTCGTAAATTTCTAAATCTGAAACACATTATTTACATAATTTTTACATAATTTGTGTGGCACCAAACTGAGTTTACATTCTGAGCGTCCAATCTCATAACCAAATGTTGAACAGGCTCAGCTTGATGCTGAAACCAGTCAATGGCTTCTGCATCAGAGTTGTGTCCTTATGTATGCTAATAGATTTGGCACCACTTCTTTGTTGGAAAGGATGTGTGAGGTATAACTTATAATGCAGCATGCAGATACTGATAATTGTAATTTCTCAGCCTGCACATTAGATGGTGTAGTTCTAGGAATCCATGCGTCTTATTATAGCTACTGTAATGAAATATTTATTTTGCTGCAGAATCTTTAGCACATGGCATTTTAATAAATATAGATTGTTTTATACAGATGCTTTTGAAATAGATGTGCTGGAAGTTATTGGAGCTTTTAATGTTCATAATTCCAACAACTCTAAAGAGGTTTTGAAATGTAACGACTTTATTGTTGCCCATTTTGTAGAAGTACTTGCTTCGATAATTTATATGCAGATGCACTTTCATTAATTGTGAACTACATGAAGCCTATATGTTCTCCATAATCTAATGGTCAAATGAGTACAGAACTGACATTTTAAATCACAAAATTAGACTTTTCAACACAGTAAGTTTCTATGGTAATTGCTTTAACAACAGATCTTACAGTAAAGCATTTCTTTTCAAGTGTTGATTTATTTATTTTGTGTATACTTCCAACCGGTCCTATAAGCTCATGAACATTATGTATTTTTACTGCGTGAATGGTATTTTCACTGTGTCAATGGTATTTTCACTGCCAAAGAATTTGATTTTTTCTTCACAGAAAAATGACTGAAAATCAATAATGCAGGCTGTTTATAAGAGGGCGTAGATCACATATTTTTCTGATGCAGTAAACAGTACATATTTTTAATAGATAGAACATTGCATTATTTGCAAGGCATTATGTAAACTTTCATGAAAAAATAACCGAAGGGCACTTTCTGATTTATAAGTCTTTTATCCTCCTTATAATGCATCCATCAGTGGTGCCTATAATGTGAAATCATTGTTCTAATTGAATAGTTTGTTTTTCAGACTCTACAATGAATCTGATACATATTAGCTTGTCCTAGAGAATATAGACTTATTTCTGGGCCAGAAGATTGTGCTTCAAGTCCAGCTCCAGTCATTGAAGCTGATGCCCCTGTGTAATGTTGAGGGTGTGCCAATTGCTGGATGTGCCATCTCCTTCAGATGAGATGTCAGACTGAGCCTTGAACACTTGCTCAAGTGGATGTTAAACATCCGAAAGCATTAACATCCTGGCAAATTTTCCTGGTTTAAATGAAATGATTAAAATATAGAAATTAACTGGGGATCTATGCCATTTTGGAATCTTTTCTGTGAAGATGATTGCCATGGAAATGTTACAACAATAATGACTGCACAATATAGTTCCTTTGGTGTCAAGCACCTTGGGACATTCCTGAGATATATGATAATGTTGCGATATGAACGTTAGGTCCTTCCCCAAAAGCGTGAAGTGTAAATTATGGAATAAAAATGTCGTCGGCTTATTACTGTGGAGCATCCAGATAATTTTCCTTTGACATATGGTTTTTCTTTACATTGACAATAATCTATGAGTAAACTGAGAATTGCATCAGAATGGGGCAGCTGCATAAAGCAGGTCATGTCATTTATTTGGACAAATATACTGGTGGAGAAGCACAGTTCTTGAATATAGATAGGGATCCAAGTAGAGCTCCAATAAAGGACACTTCAGAGTCCCGCCCTGAGCAGGTGGTGTGTTATTGAGAATTAGGACTGACTTCATTTTTCCAGCTATGGGTGTGGGCTTTTTAAGATCACTGAAAATGAGAGGATTCATATCAATTCCACTTTTAGAAATTAAATAATGGGAAAGAACTATTATTTTAATCTGCTTTTACTTCTCCATTTCACTTTGAACAATAAATTTAAAAGTGATTAATGAAATATTGTTAATAATCAAGATGAGGATGTGTTCATCCCAAAAAGAATTGAATAGTACAGGGTCTGATTTTTTCTTATTCATTCATGGGATGTGAGTGTTGCTGGTAGGGCTAGTATTTACTGTTCATTTCTAATGAACCTTGGGAATTAGGTCTTGGTGACAATACATGGTTAGGAGATCACCTTTGGTCAAATATGACACCAAGATGATTAATTGATTGATTTATTACCATGTGTACCAAAATACAGTGAAAAGCTTTGTTTACAAGTGGTACAGGCAGATCATAGCAAGCAAAAAGGTTACCAACATCATCAAAGACCCATTGCACCCCAGTAATGATCTCCTACAACCTCTTCTGTCAGGCAGAAGATCCAGAAACTTGAATACATACACCAGCAGGTTCAGGAACTGCTTCTTCCCGACCATTATTAAGCTATGAGTGGACTCTGTTGCCTCAACTAGTGCTGAACTCGCTAACGTTGATCTGGCCCAGCACATGCCCTGTGCAATGGAACCTGTATGTTTGATCTGTACACCCTTTTGTGAATAGGCTGACTCAACTTCAGAAAGTAGCAACAAAGAATGTATTGGTGGTGAGACAGCATAATTTGTAATGTCTTAAGTTAACAGGCAGGATGTTTAACAGGCAGGATGTTTAATAGGCAGGATTTCACTGTGTGCTTCAGGACCAGAATGCTGGGATGTTCAGAGCCGACTCATGGCAGTAATGGGACCAGCTCAGCAGGTTTATCAGGGCGTGATTTCTACTCAGCTGCCTCTATGCTCACAGTCCAATTAAGAAAGGCTACAATCAGTAACCTTCATGATCGTTGTTCTGAGGCAAGCTCACAAAAGAGGAAATTTATTTGTTTATCTACCTCCTCAGGAGTACAGGGCCTTTTCATTGTGTAGCTATACTTAGGTATCCGTTTTTCTTAGCATGGAGGTCTAAAACCCAAGTTTATCAAGCCATTTCCAATACCTACCTCATTTGGGATGTCTTAGAGCTCAGATCTAGGAACAATACTGTCTGGATCTTCATTCGTAAAAACATGCTTCCCTAAGGGGAACTTTTGACAAACTGTGTATTTGTGTAGCTGAACTTAAGCATCCAGCTAAGCTGAAAACAATTAGTTCTTGGATAAAGTTCATCTGTACTAGTGTAATATTGATCCATACATTTTCAACTGTACTTAGTTCATGGACTTTGATTTGCTGGGCACCTAGATTTACATATCACTTTGATTATTGAAAGCCATACCAGATTATTGTAATTCTCAAATTTTTCAATGAAAACACAGTTTATCATATTAAGGTTCCATTTTGCAAAATTGGTGAGGTATGTTACTAACTGGGTTCTACTGAATAATTTGTCACTGGGCACAGCACCACAGGAGAAGTCAGAGTTCATTACTATTTATGAATGATTGCCTGTCCATAAAGACAGAACAATTTCTCTTCCTCAAATCTTCAGGTTATGGTCTTGAATTTAGTCCTATGACATGTGAAATTGAGCCTTAATAGATTGAACGTTTATCCAGTATATTTTTTCCAAAAAAAAAAATTTGCATTTGTAAAGTACTTTATCAAGGCCCTTTGCAAGCAACAAATCTTTTGTGTTTGATCAAATTCAGTCATTATTTCTATGCACAAAGCAATCCATCTTTCAGATAAAAACAGCTTTTATCTAGGACCACACACTGTTCCCTGAACACCAGTGATTCCTTACTGTTTTTAATTTCTATTCATTCTACAAGGTCTTTTAAACTGTTGAGCATTTGCTGCCTCTTTTCACTGTAGTCTTTTTTTCATTAGTGTTGACTGGCTGCCAAGTTTCCTTCAGGTTAAGTGACAGGCAAGTACTTTATTTGCACTCTATACTATTTGATCTTACTTTCACATTTTGCAGACACCAGCCACTCATCATCAGTGTCAATGATGGATGGTGCCTGAACATTTAAATGTTGCTACTGGACCGAAGAATACTGGATGATTTGTTGCTCGGTTGTAAAGAAGGCTGCCATTCAGGAGCTGCCCATTATACACAATGATTTTCCATTGCATTGAAGGGAAGTGTGTATTCTTTCCGACCACTGGCATCTGCACTTGCTCATAACTCGTAACTCAGGTGCAGACCTTTCTTGTATCGGAAATATTAACCTGCCTGTCCACTTTATAGTTATTGTTTGACTTGCTGAGTGACTCCACGCTTACATTTTTTGTTTCAAATTTCTAGCATCTGCATCCGTTAGCTCTTTGCTGAGATTACACTGCAGTCCATCACATTGAATTTATTGTAGAAAAGCAGGCTGTTTGACCTGAGATAGTGGGAACTGCTGATGCTGGAGAATCTGAGATAACAGGGTGTAGAGCTGGATGAACACAGCAGGCCAAGCAGCATCAGAGGAGCAGGAAAGCTGACGTTTCGGGTCTGGACCCTTCTTCAGAAAAAGGGTCTGAAGAAGGGTCCAGATCCGAAACGTCAGCTTTCCTGCTGTCTTTGCCAGATTTTATACTCACATAAGCCTCCTTCAGCTCTACTTCATTGAACTGTATCAATATGTCTATTTCTTTCTTCATTCTTGAATTTTTCTTCAGTTCATTATTGGATGAATTAACTATGATCTGCCTGTACTGCTCATAAACAAAGCTTTTCACTGTACTTCGACACAAGTGACAATAAATCAGTCAATCAATGTATGAAATCCTGAGGCTGAACCTTACCAGAAATTGATTCATTGTCATTTCTGTCCAGTTTCATGGTTGGCTTTTTTCCATGGGGCTAGGTGGGTTTTTTCTGTGCTATCGATTAATTGATTGATTGATTGATTTATTGTCAGGTGTACCGAAATACAGTGAAAAACTTTGTTTACAAGCGGTAAGGGCAGATCATTGTAAGCAAGGATGCACAGATCAAAAAGACTTAGACAGAGGCATACAGGTTACATTGCACAGGGTGTGCGCTAGGCGAGATCAACATTAGCAAGATCGGTATTATTTGAGGCTAGAGAGTCCATTCATCAGTCTGATAACGGTTGGGACGAAGCTGTTTCTGAACCAGCTTGTGTGTGTGTTCAGGCTTCTGTGTATTCTGCCGAACGGAATAGGTTGTAGGAGGTCATTTCCAGGTTGCAATGTGGTTTTGCTGATGTTGGCCGCGGCAGAGAGCCATGTAAATTGTGTCCGTGGATGGAAGTTTAGCTTCCATGCTGGTCTGGGCTGTGCACATCACCTTCTGTAATTTCTTACAGTCCTGGGCGAAGCAGTTGCCGTACCTGGCCATTATGCACCCGGACTGTTTCCTTTCAATGATGCATCTGTAGAAGTTGGTGAGGGTCCCTATGGACATGCTAAGTTTCCTGATCTACCTGAGGAGGAAAAGGTGTTGTTGTGCCTTCTTGACTGTTGCATTTACGTGGGAAGTCCAGGACAGGTCATCAGTTATCGTCACACCAAGGAGCTTGATGCTGTTCACCCTATCAACCTCAGCTCCGTTGATATAGATGGGGGTGTGTTCTCCTCCTTTCTTTCTGAAGTCAATGATCAGTTCTTTAGTTTTGCCGATATTGAGAGACAGATTGTTTCCATTGCACCGTGTCACCAAGCCCTCTATCTCCCTTCTGTATTTTGACTCGTCGTTGTCAGATATCCGTCCCACTTTGGTGGTGTCATCAACGAACCTGTAGATGGCATTCATTCGGAATTTGGAAACACAGCTGTAGGTGTACAGGGAGTACAGTAGGGGGTTAAGGACACATCCTTGGGGGTCTCTAGTGTTGAGTGTTATTGTGGAGGAGGTGCAGTTACCTATCCTCACTGGTTGTGGCCTATGGGTCAGAAAGCTGAGGATCCAGTTGCAGAGGGCAGAGCTGAGACCAAGGTCACAGAGTTTTGAGATCAGTCTGGAGGGGATAATGGTGTTGAAGGCGGAGCTGTAGTCAATGAGCAGGAGTCTGATGTGGGTGTCTTTGATCTCCAGATGTTCCAGGGATGAGTGCAGGGCTAGGGATTTGGCATCCTCTGCGGACCTTTGTGACGGTAGGCAAACTGTAGGGGTCAAGGCAGATTGGGAGACTGGAGTTGATGTGGATCAGGACCAGCCTCTCGAAGCACTTCATGATTATTGAAGTCCGAGCTATTGGGCGGTGGACATTAAGGCACACTGCATGTGTTTTCTTGGGTACGGGGGTGATGGTGGTCTTCTTGAAGTAGGTGGGGACTTCGGCTTGTAGGAGAGACAGGTTGAAGATGTCGGTGAATACCTCCACCAGTTGGTCTTCACAGGCTCTATGCGCTTGGCCGGGGACACTGTCCAGGCCCATCGCTTTCCTTGGGTTGACTCCCAGGAAGACGGATCTGATTTCTGAAGCAGTGACAGAGGGAACAGTTGTGTCTGGGGCTGTTGGGGCAGGTTTTCAAGGATAATGCATATCCAAAGAACTGGGTCAGGAGATGCCTACAGGAACAGCATCAGAAAGATTCTACACGCTCCGACACACTCATCACACTACCCTACATCAGGAACACGTCAGAACTCACCACAAGACTCCTATGACCACTAGGCATCAGAGTGGCACACAAGCCCGCATTAACCCTACGACAAGTGCTTACCCGAACTAAAGACCCACTCCCCACCATGGGCAGGACCATGCCTGCAGAGACTGCGAGAAACATGACATCGGACAAACAGGAAGGAAACTAACAACAAGAGTACATGAACACCAACTGGCTACAAAAAGACACAACCAATACTCGCTCATCTCAATCCACATGGACAAGGAGAACCACGACTTCGACTGGGATAACACCAAGATCCTGGGACAGGCTAGGCAGAGACAAGCACGAGAATTCCTGGAAGCATGGCACTCCACGAAGCATGCTATTAATAAACACATTGAACTTGACCCCATATACATTCCACTACGGAGGAAACCCGGAAGTGAGGCAATCCATCGCAATGGACCCCAGAATTTAAAAACCAGGCGGGAAAACACACCGATGTTTCATGAGAGGCTGCACTGAGGATGTTACCAAGCACGGTAACGAAACGTCTGCGGAACAACAAACCAGCTCGTCGAGCCAACCAACCTCAACAAAATATGGACTATAGATTTTGCATTCCATTGTATGATTTTGTTCCATGGGATTTCTGTGGATTGAAATGGTTTTAAAACGAAACAAAATGCTGACTTAAAATTACCACAGCTCATATCTGACCATGCAGTTTAGCCAAACTTCATGAAAGCAATGCAGAATAAATGCAATTAACATTTTTTTATTAAAAGGCACGGAAGCTAGTTAATTCAGGCAGGCACGAAAAGGCCCTTATCTCTTATTTTCACAGCTTTATGGGAGTTGGAACCTCACCCACAATTAACAAATCCATGTAAACATAACTTCTGCAGATAGAATGACCTACCCTCCATCATTAGGTCAGAAGTGAAGATGTTTACCCATGATTGCACAATGTTCAGCACTATTCACAACTATTCAGATACTGAAGCAGTCCGTGTTCAAATGCAACAAGATCTGGACAAAATCCATTGGGCTGACAAGTAGTAAGTAACATTCATGCCACACAAACGCCAGGCAATGACCATCTCCAATAAGAAGCAATCTAACCACCACTCCTTGGTGTTACCATCACTGAATTCCCCAGTATTAGCATCCTGGGTGTTGTCATCGACCAGAAACTCAACTGGACACTCAGAATATGAACACAGTGGCTACAAAAGCAGGTCAGAGGGTAGGAATACTGCAATGAGTAACTCACCTCCTCATTCCTTAAAGCCTGTCCACCATCTACAAGTCAGAAGTTAGGAATGTGATGGAATGTGCCCCTCTTGCCTAGATAAATGCAGCTTCAACAAAGTGGTTAGAACTGCTGCCTCACAGTGTCAGGGACCCGGGTTCACTTCCACCCTCAGTCTGTGTGGAGTTTGCACATTCTCCCCGTGTCTGCGTGAGTTTCCTCTGGGTGCTCCAGTTTCCTCCCACAGTCCAAAGATGTGCAGGTTAGGTGGATTGGCCATGGAAAATTGCCCATTGTATTGAGGGATGTGTAGATTAGGTGGGTTATAGGGGGACAGGTCTGGGTGAGATGCTCTGAGGGTCGGTGTGGACTTGTTGGGCCAAAGGGCCTGTTTCCACATTGTAGGGATTCTATGAACACACAAGAGGCATGACACCACCCAGGACACAGCATCTGCTTCATTGGCACCACATCTGTAAGTGTCCACTCCCTCCACCACTAATGCTAAGGAAAAGCAGTGAGTACTATCTACAAGATATACTACAGAAATTCACCAAAGGCCTTCAAAATATTACCTTTCAGACCCACAATCACTTCCATCTAGAAGGATAAGAGCAGCAGATATATGGGAACATTACCACCTACAAATTTCCATCCAAGCTACTTACTATCCTGACTTAGAAACAATTTGCTGTTCCTTCACTGGGCCAAAATCCTGGAATTCCCACCCTAAGGGCATTGTGGGTGGACCTGCAACACATGGATGGCAATGGCTCAAGTCAGTGACACCCATATCCCACGAGTGAATAAAAAAATTCACAACACAAGTTGCAGTTTAAGGAGCTGTGATTACAGAGGAGAAACTCTCTCTTTGCCTGCTTCCCGGGAAGGAAAAGGGACTTGTAGCAGTACTGGTCCATGAGAATTGGAAAGAAACTTTGGGCAGATATTGGACAGAGACACCAAAACATTGAGACCTCAAAGGATAACTGCAAGATTTACTCCTGCTAATGATTCAAGACAATAATTAAGCAGCCTTGTTAAAACCTTATGCTACAAGAACAGCCTAAGAGTTTTCAATTGTATATGCATTTCATCTTCCTTTTGTATAGTAAGTTATCCCTTTATGACTTTGTACCTGTGTATGTGTATGGCTGACATTATGTCTATTTTTTTTTCTCTTGGGGCTAGTAAACTTGCTCTGCATTCACTCAAGAAATCCTTGTAATTAGCTCCTTATTGTTTCTGGTGAAAATATTTACTACATCTATTTGGGGAAACACATAGCTGCCTGCTAAAACAAACTTACATCTTTATTATGATCAACTGGGGACATTGAAAAGGGAGAAGCTTCTCATCATTCTTCACTTGGCCATTATGCAGATCATAGCAACTAACTGCATTAGAAAAGTTCTCTTCATCTCCCCTCTATCTCTTGAATTAAAAGAGGGCTAACGAAATTGATAATTATAAGAGCAGCAACAATTGGCAGAATAAAAGCAGATGAAATTTTAAAAGATCTTCTGATCTAATCTTCTAGATTCCTTTCCAGCTTTATGTCACAACTACTTATTGTTGTGTTCTAATAGTGGATAGAAACAAAACAATAAAATGGAATATGATAATTCAAATTTCGCAACATAATTTGTATGTCATTTTGCAATGCCTGGTTAAGATGAGGTGACTTTTCTTGCTGCCTCATTGACTTCTGTGTAAAAATAGCTGTGCTGTATTACAGATGAAGATTGGGCATTGTGTGATTTTAATTCATCTGTTGTGTCATTCCCCATCCTGATATGGAATATGGTTGTTTCTGGCAGGGTTGGAGAAAAGATCAATTGTTAGGCCATTACTTACATATTGGCTGGGATCAACTAATACAGAACAGCATGGAGATCAGATTTGGTGTGTTGCTAGTTTGTATGACTCTCTGCCTTAAATAGCCAAGTTTTGAGGGAAGCATGAGAACAGCATCTTTGAAGAAAATGCATGTGGAAGTTTGAATAACAATATTTGTTTTTATCATCAATCCAGTTGTGGTGGAAACTATCCTGCGATTGGCTATAAAACATTAATGGCTGGTGGTCATGCAGTTTGTCAATTACTGTGACAGACAATGTTAAAACAAGCTCCTATAACAGTTAAGCACTAAGCCACTCTTTGACTTTTATTCAGAATCGGCAAGTGTTCTACTTCTAGATTAATTGCCATTTTTACATTCCTGGATGATGAGGGAAGTTCTCGTGTTTATTTTGAATAACATACTCTGTGTCTGAGTCTGCTTGGTGTTAAATTCTTCCAGATTCCTGGCTCCTTGAGTATGTTGGGATGTGGAAGAGTCTGGGACACATGGGAGAGCAGATTTATGGTTTTGAATACATTGTAATCATTCTATTTTCAGAGAAAACTAATTATAAACATTTTTATTTTGAAAATGAAACTTTTGGTTTGGTGTTAATAAAGGTGAGTGAGTTCTATAGAAAATAGTGTAGCCACTATTATAGGCTGGTCAGAATGATTGCAATTAGCCTCTCATTAACACATCATACACAACACAGGCATACTCTGTTTTTTAATAAAGCATCATTTATTTCCTTGGCAAATGAATTTGGCTCTTCATTCATTAAATGTATAGTTGCTATCAGAAGTTCTATAGGGCTTGCACAGCAGGTTGCAGTAATTGAATATCTAATTCAGCATGGCATTCCTTACAGGGAGATAAGGCCTACATGAACTTTACAAACAACTGTGTATCTCCCTAATCAATCAGCTGTTGTCTGATCAACCTTTCAGAGATGTGGTTATATGCGTCCAGAGCAGGCTGGGCTTGAACCTGGGCCTCCTGATTTGGAAGCACGTACACTGCCACTGTGCCGCAGATATTTTTAATTGACCCTATTCAGACACACCTCTGGAGCAGGTGGAACATGAGACCAGGACTTCTGGCTCAGAAGTAGGGATGCTATCACTGCTCCACAAGATTCCTCCCAATCAATCAGACTGGTCAGTCATTAATGAGTCATACATAGGAGTTGGTGGAGGGATGGAGTTTTCACGTACCTGACCAACATGGAATGGATCAGTTGCAATGTTGTACAGAACCTGTAATTTGGGTTTTTCCCCACACACAATGGTGCTTTAATTCCAACACTTGTTAATATCTTTGCATTCATATAAGTTTTATTTTGGCATTAGAGACTTTAATTGGTTGTAATAAAAAATGATCACACTTCTGCAAAAGTATCACGAACACATGAATGAACAAAATTTAAATGTTCTGGAGAGTTTAGACAGTCTCTATTGGATAAGTATCTTCATGATAGTCATGTTTTTTGAATTTGAATACCTCAATTAAATTCTCTTGAAAACAGAGCTTACAAAGGTGCAAAGCAAATGGAACAGATTGCAAATCTAAATTACAGCTTGAGAAATGCTTACTAGTCAGATTCCAGTCAAACTAGGATTCTGACATTTCGCTGGGTTCATGACACATTCTGATCTCTAATCACTCTACACTTCCCCAGTCTGGTGGCACAATCTGCCTACGTTTCTCTACAGCTTATGAGTTTTAGACGTACACTGGTTTTTTTATGCAAATGAGAAACTTGTTAGGTTCTTTCAGAGGACATTCGAAAGTCAACCACACCGTTTTGTGTCAGAAGTCACAAGTAGGCCAACCAGATAAGGACCACAGATTTCTGTTTATAAAGGACAGTAATGAATTGACTCAAATTCATGTTATAGCTGTTAAGTCCACTATAGTAATGAACTGATATTCAAGCAGGCATATTCAATTGATAATCAATTAACTGCCACTTCTATTAATTGGTTTGTAGTTTTGAAATTAAGAGACTGTTATCTACTTTATACTTTCAACGAAGCCTCTTTGCACTGAATATTTGACCTAACACTCATTTCTGTCCTTGGATCACTTTGTTTCCCAAGTTCTTCAGAGGGATCTACCTTATGAGGCTGTAAATGTCATCTGGTAAATGTCATCTGAAAGTGTCTCTGAAGATTGCGGCTCCACGCGGCGGAGGGGGTGGGGGAAGCTATCATGATCTGTGTGTCACGCTGAAGGATAATATCAGCCTCCAGGCAAGTGATGGTACACGATGCCAACAGCACTTCAGGTCACTGTAGCTCTGAATTTCTACATTTCTATACCTCTTGAGGGACTCACTGCAGATTAGTGTGTGATCTAGCAATACCTCAACGCACTAAAGTGCTGATCAATATCCTTTACAAGAGGATTGGTGAGTATGTGCATTTCTGCACTGATCCAGGCAGTTATTGGGCTTGAGACCATCACTAGATTCCCCCCAGTGCAGAGTGTGCCATTAAGGCTCTCCTTACATACCAGTCATCAGCTCTCACTAACTAGAAGAGTTTTCATTCACTCCAAGTGCAATTAGTCTGTGACCATCGTAGAAGAATCCTTCAGGTGGGTGCAAATTCCCTGGGAAGAGGCCACAATGCTGACATGTTTCAATGTACCACAGCACGACTGGGCCTTTCACAGACAGATATTGAGAGACAAAGTGTTACCCGCTGAAGTAACTAACACATGGGAATAATGCATGCACGGATGCAAAGGAGAGGTACAACATCTATCATAGAGCAATGCAAGTTACTATAAAGCAGGCCATGAGGCTTCTGAAGAGGCAGTTCAGGTGCCTTGATTGACTTAGTGGGAATTGTTCAATATGCCCCAGTTATGGGCTCATGTCACACTACGGTTTACCTGTGCTTTGCACGACATGAGACTATAGAATGGAGAGCTATTGAACAAGGATGGAATTATGGATCTTGATGTCTCCTCTGACAACAAAGATGAGGAGGAGGTTCCTTAACATGTACTGCAGAATGAAGGATCCCCAGGGATCACAGGCTAGGTAAAATGAGAAGCATACAAGGGCAGCTTAGGAGGTTAAAGACGTCAATGTTAGAAATGATCCTTGAATCATATCAATAAAACCATTCTGAAGATCCACTGTCACCAGTGGAAATAAAAAAAAATTAGTTTTATTTCCCCCCTTCCACATATAGATCGCGCACTGCCAAATGTGAAACATATGATATGAAACCTCATAGCTATCTCTGTGAGGGACCCAGGATGGAATGGAAGTACCAATGCAAATAAGAATTATGAATGAATTTTGAACAATAGGATTAATCCTTTATTGGCTGGCTCAGCAATACAAGGCTTAACATTTAGCCTTCCGTGCTTGGGGTGTGCCTCCCAGATTTAAGCAGTAACTACATGGCTGCTGACCCCCTCTGTGAGCTTTGGTTAGGTTTACTTGGTCAGGTAAGCTGGTCTCCTCCATCCATGTCTGAGGGAGAAGGAACTCCTGCCTTCTTGTAATTTACAGGGAAGCATCACTGAACCATGGAGGTCCCCAGGACCTACCTTCTCCCATTCTGGTTGCAGATTTCCATAAAATTCCCAACTTTCCATGACATTCAATGCAGGCAGTCCTTTAAACATGGCACTACCGGCTGCTGTGACATCACCCAATGTCACCCATGTCATGGCCTGTCTCTGTGTTCCCATTCGTTGGCCATTCCATCTTTCCACTTTTAATTGGCAGGTGACTGAAAGATCATATGCAAGCAACCAATTGCTATCCATAGAGAAGGGACTTTGCTTCCAGTTCCTCATCACGGGACATGCGACCAAGCCAAAATATTCCACACAGGATTTTGAAAAGATTGCAATCCTTGTAATTTTGGATGCAAATGTGACACTCTTTACAATGTTGGGCGTCAACTGTAGATTTCAAAAATATGGAGCAATAAACTATTAGTACATATCCCATGTGAATGCCGATAATATGTATTCAGGTCAATGTATTCACACATAGAAGCAGGCTATTCTATATGTACCATGTCAAATTACAAGGAGTTTGCAAATGCCTTTGCACATGAGGGTTCATGTGTTAGGTACGTAGGGTCAGTGGAGTGCAAGCTGGGCATGTTTTTACTCCTCAACGCTTTCACTTAATAGAGTACTATAGTTAGAAATGGATTTATTGCTTCCAGGACAGTATGAACAGTTCCATTTGTTTCAGTTACTATTTTCTTATGTTTGCGTGATTAGTAGTGCCGATTATGTGCTTATCGACACAAAAGCACTCACTTTTACTCACTTTAGAATCCTTTAAGTATTATAATGTTGAGGTTGACTTGGTAGGAACAGATCTTTGTTATAGTTTATATCAACCTTTTACACAGATGAATGGGAATTTCTGAGAAAGTAACTTATATTTAGAAGTTTTACCTTCCCATTTACCAAACACATTATTAAAACTCTGGTTAGACATAATTACTGTAAACTAATTGGGACCAACAAAATTCATATTCATAGAAATCTCATTGGAATTTGAAACTGACTTGAATTGAAACTTGATGGAACTAATGGTGTATTAATTCCAAGTTTAAGAAGAGTTGGTTACAATGAAATTTTACTGTATTGGATAAATATAATTATCCAAATTGCCAAAATGATTTCGGGGTAAGATATAATTTCAACAATATGTCTTAATGCCAGCCCCAGAGAATACCTGCAACTGTATTAACTGTCACAAAATAATATTTCAAATGATCCTTTTGGACTTCATGCGTAAGCTACCAATTTGTGTTGAATAATGAGTTATAGATATTGATCTTCTATGAAATTAAAATAATCAGTTCACTATTTTTGTAAAAACAATTTCTCCTCTTCACCGAATGGGAGCTCGATTTTAACTCTGTGGGTGCAACTTCCACAAATTTACTCTTTCCTACGTTGGTTCAATGTTGAAAAAATGATCAGGGCAAATTTCCTGAAAATCTTACTGAGGCTTGTTTACTTGCACTGGAATAAGGAATTCTGCTTTACTGTGTACAAGTCATATCAACAAGGATCTTTGACTTTATAAACAGCAAAATGTTTGTAGTGATCAATATTGAATAGAATATTCCTCATGCATTCTTTGTGCAAAATTAAAATTATGTGAATTTAAGTGGTTAAATTCTTACTGAAAATAATTTGTGCAGTTTAGAAAGTACCAGTTGCATTTTGGTGATGTACGGTGCACCATTAATCTCTTAGTTAAAATCTCTGCAAAGGTTTCTCTCATGTCATTTTTGCATGGAGATCAATTAGCTGGAGTACCACAGCTGAAAGATCCAAAATTAGTATTTGCATATCACAGAGCACACGAGTTGAACTGAAAGCTCAGTCCACATTCCAACATTAATGGGAGGCTTGTGCCAGCTATAATTAACTACAAAGGTTAACATGTTATTACTTTGTTTTTTATGGCTTTTACACCAGAAGGTCAACAAATTATTAAGATGAAAAGACTAAGACTAGGATGTAGAAACAGAAGTAGGTCATTTGGCTCATTAAGTCTGCTCCAGTGTTCAATGAGAACATGGCTGATCTGATCACCCTCAACTCCCTTTTCCTGCCTGATCCCTTTAACCCTTGATTTGCTTACTGACTGAAAATCTGTCTATCTCAGGCAAACTCCACAGCACATTTGGTAAAGAATTCCACAGATTCACTACCTTTGAGAGAAAAAATTCCTCCTCACTCTGTTTTAAATGGGCGACTGCTTACTCTGACATAATGCTATCTGATCCTAGGGGAAACAAAGAGAAACAACCTTTCACATTGACACTTTCAATCCCATAAGAGTCTGATGTGTTTCAATAAGGTCTCCCCTCTTCTCTTAAATTCCAATGAATGCAAGCCCAATCTACTCAACTTCTCCTCGTAAGAAAATTTTTCCATACCCAGGATCATCTTAGTGAATCTTCTCTGAATTACCTCCAATATCTTTCCTTGGATAAGGGGACCATAACTGACCACAATATTCTTGGTGTGGTCTGACTAGTACTTTATAATGTTTTAGCAAGACCTCCCTATTTTTGTACTCCATTCTCTTTGAAATAAAGACTAATAGCCCATTTTCCTTCCCTAAGATCTGTTGAACTTGGATGCTAATTTGTTTTGAATTCTTTAAATCAAAAGGTTTAAGCAATAATAACAATGTTTTCATCTATTCCAAATAAATGCCATTCAGTTCATTTAGCTAATATTCTTGGTGTACCAGGGATGACAGTCTTAGAAGTGAACATCTTGAAATCCTTTGTGGAAGGGAAATGAATAGGAGGAGAAATTCTATGAATACCAATCACAATTTCAATTGATTAATAAGTTTCAAACAGGAAGCAGTTTCGTGCTCAATGTAATTGATTTAGGATACTCAATATTCTAGTATCAATGAAGTTAGATAATTCTAAATGGATGTTCTAAGCATTCTTTGATATCATACTTAAGTAATCAAATTAAATTAATCTTGGTGGTTTCTGAGAACTTAAGAAGTCCAATTAATTTACTTTTGGAGCCAAACATAATCCTTTCTCTTATTGGCATAACGTATGTTTTGGAAACCCTGGTTTAGCAGATGATGAATGCACAATTTCACACCAAGACCTAACTAAAGGTTAGAACGCCGGTGATGAAGCTATCTGAAGGGAGTTTCAAAAGTAGCAGAGGTAGACACTAAGAATTTGTCAGCCACATGTCCATAGAAACTTTGGACTGGAAGCATCAATCTTAATGGAAGACTTATAACTGCACAAAGATATGTGGCAGGTCAGATGAATGATCAGAAAATAAAGAATGGCAGAGAATGACTAAAGGTTTAAGCAGAAGGGAGAAAAGAATGATCTGAGATGAAGTCAGCAAGCAATGTAAAAGGGACATCAAGAAATTCTACAGGTTTTATAAAGGAAAAGAGTAGGTAAAGTGAGCGTTAGCCCTCTGGAAAATGAGAATGATGAGTTAGTAGCAGATAATAAGGAAATGGCAGATGAAATGAGCTACTAGTTTGTTTTTGTCTTCACTGTCGAGAATACGAAAAGAAATTCCAGTAATAGCTATAAATCAGGATGTGAAAGGGAGAGAAGAACTTTACAAAATTAAAATTATGATGGAAGTGGTACTAAACAAATTGATGGAGCCATGAGTTGACAAGTCTTTGGGTCTAAAGGGGCTTCGTTCAAGGATATGAAAAGAGATGGCTAATGAGCTAGTGGATGCATTGGTGTTAATTTTACAATATTCTCTAGATTCAGGATTCTGTCTGACGGGAAATTAGCAAATATAACCCCACTATTGAAGAAGGAAGGGAGACAGAAAACAGGCCAGTATGCAGACATCTTTCATGGGAAGGTGTTAGAATCAATTATTGAAGGGATTATGGCTGCATTCTTGGACGATATCAAGGTAATCGGGAAGATTCAGTATTGTTTTATTAGAGGGAAATCATGTTTTCACTGTTATGGACCAGACCAAACCCTCTTCAAATATATCAAGGAGATAGCCTAGACCCTAAATTTTATCTTATTTAAATGCAAGTGTAAGGTGCTGTGTTCTAGATGCAATTGGATTGGTTACACTAATTGGAGTCTTTGTGCTTTTCAATTGACAAAGGAAGGCAGTGCATCAAAAGAATGCATCAACTAGCTAATGGCTTGTTAATGTAGGCAAGTCATGAGATGAAAGCTCCAGTAATGGAGTTAATCGCAGTTGGCAGTCTTAGGCAGAAGAGATTGCAGAGATTGGAGGCACAGGTCAGGGAAAGTTTGGACTCAAGGATGTGAATTTTAAATTTGACACGTTGTTGGATCTGGATTCAATATAGATCCATGTTAATGAATTATGAACAATTATGAACAGAATTAGGTGTGAGTCAAGATGCGGGCAACAAAAATTTGGGTGAGCTGAAGTCTGGAGAGGTATGAAGTTGGGACTCAGGCCCCAGGAGAATGTTGGCATAGTCAAACCACCGATCTCCCTGGACTATTAACCCTACTTGCCCTCCATGCTGCCCACTCATTCAGTCGGAATATCCACCACTTTGCTTTCACCAGTGCCTGCACTAACAGCTGCACTAATCTTTTCATATCATTCTCATATTACAGGAGAAAATGTCCATAACAGTGCCAAAGGGGTCAGATCAGGTGGCAGGATGGCTGACACACAGCTCCTCACCCCCAGAAGATGGGGATCTTGGTCCTTCCCTCCCCAACCGGTTCCAGATAAACATACCCCATGGATGCCAGGGGGCTTCTGGATGCTGCCTAGCCCCCTCCCACACTAGCCCTTTCCCTCCCATCATCTATTGTTCCAACTCCCTGTATATTGCCTGCAGTCCCCATCCTGACCTTCAGTGTTGTTATCCCCTCTACACCCCAGCATCTGCCTCCAATGCCCACAATTAATTTTCCCAGCCTCCCTTCTGCTGTGCTGGCCACTGTGAACTCCTCCTTGATGTTTTGTTGACTGACCATGGCACACTCTTTCACGCAACTTAGCCAGATAGCTCTGGACAACAACTGGCCAGACCCTGGCTGGTATCTCCCCATCGTGTTCCTGCGATTCCTCAGACTGGCTGAACTGGACAGAGTGTGACCTAATACAGACCTCCTTGACCAGATCCCTGACAGTGTCCCAGCTCCTGGATGGATATTGGAGACTACGTTTGACTTATTGTGTCTGGACACTGTGCCTGATGGGTACCTGCCTTGTGTTGACTGAGGACTAGTCCCCTTAGACTCTGAAACATGGCAGTTTGCTCAAAGCACACGCTGTGTGTTTGGTGTGTAAGCTGCTGGGAAATAGTGACGGTGTGAGACTGATATAACATGGTGTTGTACAGCAAGATATTCAGTCCCTCGGCAGATCATTGCTAATAAGTAAAACAAGCTGCATGGCTTTGTGACTGCGTTAAACAACAAAGCAATACAACAATACTATACGCTCTGGTTGACTGGAAAAATTGCAACAAGGAAAGAAAGGCAAGGCAGGGATACTGTAAGCGTTCAGGTGGGTGCTAAAGGTGTTAAGTGCTAGGAGAGCAGCCCTGAGATACTTCTTGCAAGTGGATCAGGGATGAGGTGTAATGGTGCTGAGAGGCTGGCACTTGTCAGATGCCAGTCATGGGTTGCATGCATTCGCTGCCCATGGAGTATGGCTTGAGACAGTGGTACTGAGAATCTAAGATGGAAGTCTGGAGGAGCAAGTTGGGAGCCAGAGTTACTAGGTACCGACTTCCATGTCGGGAATCCTCAGCATCTGGTTTCTCTCCTGTGGATGGCAGATGAGGGGACTGCATATTACTGAGGCAAAATTGGATAATTATGAGGGTGATAATGAGCAACAATTTCATTACACAGTGTCTTGCCACTCACTAACAAGAATATCAGCTTAATGTCTGGAACTTAGTTGGAAAATGCATCTTGTTGCACCCAGCATTGAGAAAGATTTCTCACGCAATTCTCCCAAATTTCACGCCATAGCTTAGGTCACAGAAGGCCTGGGAAAATTCTGCTCTAAGGTGTCACTATTACTGTTCTCTTAGATTTTAAAATTAGTTTAGGATACATGTACAATGGATTGTATTCAATGGACTCTGAAGCATAATGTTCCTGCGATATCATAAGTAACTGAAAATCTCTCAGATGAATGATCATGTGAATGTCACCAGAGATACCAGGAAGAGATCATTCAAAATGATGTATATTCAGCTCAGGGTAAACATAAGTGGAAAAGATGGACTGAGGAATTTCGACAAATTGATTGAGAAGGCATTTAACAGAATGACAAGGGAATGGTAAGGACTGAAGCCAGGGTGTGATGGAGGTGGTTGATATTACGATGTAAATGCAATGGAAGTTTAAAAACAGGATTATCCTACAAGGGATACCCAATTGACTGGCTCAGATTGTGGCATATTTTCTGTACCACTGGTCCCCGATGTGCATTCTGTATTTAACAAGGAATCTAAAGGATGCATTGATACTCCCAATGGTTTAATGTAAGCTGACTCTATAGTTTCTCCAGATTGTACTCTCGGCTGCCTTATAGATTCCAGTAGCAAGAATGCAGTATTCAATTCACCGGGCCATCTGGTGTGGCTGGATTCCACATTCTATGACCTTTGTGAGAGAATTATGTACTGGATATCAATTATTTAACTCTGTGACCTGCAGTACACAAATCATTCTGGACAGATTGAAATACTGATCCAGGCTCTTCAGTTTAGCACAGCAGGTCTATTCCTAGTGAAGCCTCATCCAGTTAAAAGCAAATCCCTTGCAAACTGTCCATTTCTACAGTAGTTAATAAAATCCAATTGTAACAGTGTGACAAATTTATAGTCACAATGGGTATGAGAGCATATTTAACTGCACCTATCAAACTGCTTGCATTTATCCATTGGTTTTCTTAGGGAATTAAATACCATTAAGAGGCCCTGGTAAAGGTCATAAAATAGTGCAAATGTGAGAATCATGTCTTCAACAGTTCTGGGTTAGGGTTGAACCTATTAGTCAATGTTGAAACTGACAACAACAACTTTAGTGCAGTACACTGTCTCAAGGTATTCCACAGGGCCATTATCAGACAAACATTGACAGTGAGCCACATAAGATCTTAGGATAGGGAAGCTTGTTCAGGGAGATACATTTGAGGAAGCATCTTAAGGATAAGAAAGCAGGAAAGATAGGCAGAGAGGGTGACTGAGCAAATTCCAGAGTTTAGGAGGAGGCTGTGGAAGGCCTGGCCTCAAATGCAGGATACCTAAGAGGCGTGACTGGAAAAGAGAACTCAGATCACAGAGAGTCATAGAGCTGGAAAATGTTACAAAGATAGGGAGGGATAAACGTGTGGAGAAGAGTGGACAACAAAGAGGAGTATTTTAAATGCAAATTGTTGCCAGAATGAGAGCCAATGTGAATTAGTGACCACAGGATTTAATGAATATAAAACTGTCATGTTTCTGTTTTGTTTTCTACTAAGTGTTGTTCTTAAATTTGAGTATTTTACTCTTGCAATTGGCCAAACAAAACACTATTGTAAAAATGAAGTACAAACTGCCTGGCTGATTTAACTTACATTAATGGCTTGTGGTTTTGAGGACATGGCTCCAGTTCGATTCAGAATATTGTCACAAGATGCCATTTAAAACATTCCTATGGTTGCACTCCATCATTTCTTTTATGCTGAATACCACATCCTCTTTAATACCTCAAGATCGAAATCTCCTGGAACACAGTTCCTTTCTTTTTTATTGTTGTAAACAATTTTAAGTGTCTGCGCAGAGGGGTAGCTTCCTCTGACTCAGAAGATATTGGTTCAAATCTTGCATGAGACAATCCCAGTGAGCAGAGGCTTCCTGCTCCTCTGATGCTGCTTGGCCTGCTGTGTTCATCCAGCTCTACACCTTGTTATCCCAGTGAGTAGAGACTGGTGTGAATTTGCCAATAACAGAATATTTTACCTGATGCAACAATGGTCATATTATCTCCATAACATAAGAAACTGTCCCTGCATGTTGTGACCATGTAGCATCGAACAGATATTTGTTACAATTAAATATTATGTGCAAACATTAGACTTCCCAGGTACATAAGCGTCTGGTTTCACATTAGTTTCACACTACTATTTTACAACAGAAAAGCATGCTTTTTAAAAAAAATGTCATGCTTCAAGTGATCTGATTTAAGGTGGAGCAGGAGATCTTTATACCCTCAGATCATATGTTATGGTGAATATCATCAGCATGTCTCTCAAAGGCGTACTAGCATACTGACTATGAGACATAATAAAGTGGACCCTGGGATATGACCTTTAAGCACAAGTATGAAGTCCTGTGAGTTACTTACATTTAGGGGGAATGACCACTTACCCATTGGTGATTTTCCCACCTCTAAACCAGAAAAGGTTATGCTGAGGACCCTTTCGAGACAAATTTGGTGAGAAAAGAGGTGCTAACGCTGGATGCTGGAATCACAATGAGAAACATTTGGCCTGATGGATGTGGGAGGCATCCCTGTTACAAACAATACCTGCAGCCCTTCAGTCACGGCTAAAGCCCAACTTAGACCAGACACTGATGATTAAAAAAAATTGCAAAGGAAGGCAACAGGAGAGCATTTCAACCGCTCAAGTGTAGTTAAACATCTTATGTGTGATACTTGAGTTCAGACCTGCTCTGGGGCAGACAGACACCACATACAGCCACAATGGTTTGTGGTGGAGGTAGTCATTGGCATGCGTAGAGAATTAGCTCATGGGCAGGAAACAGTGAATGTGAGTCTAAGGGTTTTTTTTCAGGTTGGCAACACGTGACCAGTGGGAATTTTACAGGGATCAGTGCTCGGACCATAACCATTTATGATATAAATTAATCACTTGGAGGAAGGAAGTAACTGTACTGCAGCTAAATTTGCAGGTGACATGAAAACAGGTAGAAAGGCAGGTTGCGAGAAGGATATTGATAAGTTAAATAAATAGGTAAAAAGTTGGTAAATGGAGTATAATATGGGTAAATGTGAGGTTGTTTATTTTGGAAGGGAGAACAAAAGACCATAATATGATTTAAATTGAGAAAAACTGCGGAAATTGCAACATTAAGGGACTCAGAGAGCACTTGTGCACAAAACACAGAAAGCTAGCACACAGGTGCAGCAGGTAATCAGGAATGTTAATGGAATGTTGGCCCTTATTTCAATGGGTTTGGAGTATAAGAGTGGGGAAGTCTTACTGCAACCGTACAAGATACTGGTGCGATCACATCTGGAGTACAGTGAGGAGTCTTATTTAAGGAAAAATATCATTTAATTGGAGACAGTTCAGAGAAGGTTCAGTAGGATAATCTCTGGTATGGAGGGATTGTTTTATGAGCAAAGGTTAAACAGGTTTACTCACTAGAGTTCAGAAGAGTTAGAGGTGATCTCATTGAAATATATTTTATGCTTGAGGGACTTGACAGAGTAAATGCTGAGAAGATGTTTCTGCTCATGGGGGCGTCAAGGACTAGAGGCAGAGTCTCAGAATAAAAGGGTGCCAATTTAAGACTCAGATGAGAAGTAATTTCTTCTCTCAGAGGGTTGTGAGGCTTTGGAATTCCTGGTTACAGAGAGCTGTAGGGAAAGAGTCCTTTTGTTTATTTAAGGCTGAGATAAATTCGTGATGTGTCAGGGAATCAAGGGTTATGGGGAAAGGGCAGAACAGTGGATGTGAAGAATAATGGATCAGCCATGATCCTAGTGAATGGTGGAGCAAAATCGAGGGGCTGAATGGCCTACTCCTGTTCCTGTTTCTTATGGTCTTGTGGCCTTTCTGCTTTAGTGTGGGTGACATTATTCTCTTTTGACACAAACTGTATGTATCCTGTCAATAACAATATATGGGAAAAAAACATGGTTACTATCCACATTGTTGGATGGGTTTCCTCTTCGTGTCTGAGCCACTAACAGTATTCCAGTAATCACAGCATGGCTGCACTATAGTGAAAGGTTATGGTAATACAGTACTTAGAAATGACAGTTGCCGATTTTAATAGACAGTACAGTCAAAATGCATTTGTACTTCTGCTGTTTCAATATTGATACTATCTCACTTTTCTACAATGGTTAACCCCAACCGAAAATAACAAACAAATGAAGGCCATATGAAAGGCTTAACTGTTCATGTGCTCATATTCCCAACAAAAATTTAGGTTTGATGTCAATTGCATGAATTAATTCATTGCATTAGTGAAGAAATTTGCTAAAATATATGGGAAGGGATGACTTGTATCGACTCCAGTGAAAGATTCAGTTGGGCGTCCCCTTAACACTCACCTTAATAAAACCAAATCTAGCTGCGAGTTTACAAAGTGGCACTGGAGGCAAGACTTTAAAAGGAGACTGTACTTTGAAAGGAGACTGTACTTGTTCTGTCTTTTCATTGTGTTGTGGTGTATGATTCATGTACAAATGAATCCATTAACTTTTATTGCTGTCCACAGGACCTTACTCTTAAATGGACCAGCTGGACCGAGATCCTGAAAGTATATCCATGTAAGTACATTTTTTTCCAATTCATTAATTCTACTAGCAGTGACAAACCTGTTTTTCACATTTGGAATTTAGCAAGGCTGACAGCTTATTTCAATTTGTCAAACTGGAAATTTAGAACTAATGTCTGAAGCTGCGTCACACAAAGAATGATCCTGCCATTGAGTGGAGCTCTAAACAGGGCAATAAGATCCCTGCAAATTTTAAGAAAAAAATTGAACACTGTGCTGTGAAGTGGTAGGGTTTTTCCGGATATGTAAAGAGTAAAATAATGTTTCCGCATCCTCACTTGGGATTGTGGTAAATAAACTTGCAAAAGACTTTGCACCAAGTTTCTCACAGCACACAGGCAATTTCAGAGTAATAAAATATATTACACATTCATCTACCCATTCAGTGAAGACATGATGGACTGAATGGCTTCTGTCTGCATCGTAACTTGTGTAAAATGCATTACAATGTTAATAAAACTCACATACAAAAGTTCACATAAAGGGACATACTGTGGGACAGAAATAGTAAAATATTCAGTCTGGGGTATATTTGGTAGCTATTCCAAGAACTGAACCCCCAAAAATATTTCCTGGTGTGTAGTATGGTTTTTCTGAAATAATGGCCCATATTTTGGTCTCCTGTTCTAGTTTCCCCTCCTATAGGGATGATGCTTTGAAACTAGAAATGGTTCAGAAAAGATTTACAAGGATGTTCCTTGAATTGGAGGGTTTGAGCTATAAGGAAAGGCTGAATAAGCTGAGATTATTTTCCCTGGAGTGTCGGAGGCTGAGGGGTCACCTTGTGGAGGTTTATAAAATCATGAGAGGCATGGGTGAGGTGAATAGGCAAGGTCTTTTCCCCGGGGTGAGGGAATCCAAAACTAGAGCGCATAGGTTTAAGGTGAGAGGGGAAAAATATAAAAGGAACATAAGGGGCAACATTTTCAAATAGAGGGTGGTGCGTGTATGGAATGAGCTGCCAGAGAAAGTGGCGGAGGCAGGTACAATTACAACATTTGATAGGCATCTGGATGGGTACGTGAATAGGAAGGCTTTAGAGGAATATGAGTCAAATGCTGGCAAATGGGACTAGATTTTTATAGGATGTCTAGTTGGCATGGACATGTTGGACCAAAGGGTCTGTTTCTGTGCTGTATATCTCTATGACTCTATTTTTCAGTCTCCAGATTGATGGAGACTACATGTACAACTCAAAATATCCATGGGAGCTACCCAAAAGTTCAGATGCTCTGAATGCCATGAAAATCACATGGGAAAGTTAAATATCCAATGGGCGATTTTCCTGCTCTCCAAGGCTTCTGTGAATGTCTCTAACTGTGAGTTAGAATCAGAGACATTGGATAGTTCTGATGTATGTACTTGGATAGTTACTCAGGAAATGTTTGATTGATTAAAACCTGTATAATTGACACCCAATCACTAAGCCCCTGAATCTCCAACTACCACCCCAACTGGACCCCTGTGACTACTGTACCTGACACCTCAACTAACCCCTGCCTACTTCTTCTGGAGTCCCTATCACCATCTGGTCACAGTCTTGACCACCTATCTGCCCTTCCTCACTCCTGATGATGCAACTGACCCTCACCGACTGCCCTATTCACCCCTCACAAACATGCAACACCTCCCCAATCAATCAACTATCTCCCCAACCAGACCTGAATAAAACCCCCAACAAGCAACCTCCACTCCACTTGTCAACCACCCCTCACCATCTGCCACTCTATCTACCCACTATCTGACCCACCTGCCACCTTACCCACCATCACCCTATCCATTTACCACCTCGCCCACCTACCACCTCACCCACCTACCATTTCACCCACCTATCACCTCGTCCACCTACCACCTCACCCACCTACCACCTCACCCACCTCCAACCTCACCCACCTATTACCTCTTATATCTGCCACCTCACCCACCTACCATTTCACCTACCTACCACCTCACCTACTTACCACTTCACCCACCTGCCTCTTCTACATGCCGGCCTACTCACTCAGCCAAGGTACACTACCACACTTCTCCACGTGCCCACTTAGCTCATCATTGAATCCATTCATTTACCCACTCACTATCATTCAACGTTTGGACTTTTAAACTCACCACGTACTGCGAGTGTCATAAAAAAGTGTGTCATTTCTATGCACTGACTCTATTCCACTCTGATCTCTCCAACGGACAAGCAACCAATGCTTCTGGTAAAACTAGGCTTAGAAGAGCTGACTGGAAATGATTGAGCGGAGCTACAATTTGACAATGATTGATGTTATGGAAGATCTGAGCCTATAATTTCTTGAGGTTCTGTGTCCTGGTGACAGTGTCATGAATAACAAATCTTTTGCAAGGATTGTTAATACTTTTATTTTTTTAAATGAGAATTGCACAAAGATGCAGTTGTAGATTTTTGAATTCACTGTATAAAGGATAATGAATGGGGTCCATGAACATCCAGAAAAGAAATGAACCATCTCACTGAAATAAATAGTTGTCTGTTCAAACTTGGAGCGGAAGCCTAAATTACTTATTAACCTGATTTGGTATTTTCAAATTAACCTGTTACGGAGATGTTATTACACACCACTGGAACAGGCTGAACTTGAACTCAGGCCTCCTGTCTCAGACAAAACAAAATACCATGGATACTGGAAATTTAAAACAAACACAGACAATGCTGGAGGAGCTCAGCTGGTCTGGCAGCATCCGTGGAGAGAGAGTAACAGAGTTAACGTTTCCAGTTCGGTATGACTCTTCTTCAGAACTGCTTTTTGTTTCCCAAGAATGTAAATGAGGAGAAACTGAACAAAGGGGAAAATTACAGTCAAGATTGGAAGAAATAAGTTCAGTGGTGCAGGAACGGGCTGAAATCATGATCTGCCAGTGCAGTGATAACGCAGTGCAGGAAAGCTGACGTTTCAGGTCAGGACTCTTCTTCAACTTTCCTGTTCCTCTGATGCTGCCGGGCCTGCTGTGTTCCTTCTCCAGCTCCACACTATCTTTGACTCCAGCATTGGCCGTTCTTACTATCTCTGCCAGTGCAGTCTTGTCTGTGGATTTTAGATGGAAGTGGTTGTACTGAACTGGGGGCCCATGAGGGTGAGATGCTGTGGAGAGGTGGTCTCCAGAGGAGATGACCTCACTGACAGTCCTGAAAACTACAGTTGGTGTTTAATGATGGGGTCGTGGTTTACGGGGAGATAGGAGAAATTATCTGAACATTGTCACTCAGCCTCTGCCAGCTCTGAAGAAGAGTGATACTCTTGTTTCTCTCTCCACAAATGCTGCCAGATGTCCTGGCTCAGAGGGAGGAGCAATACAACTGTGCCACAATAGCCCTACTAAACTGGATAGGCTGAATTACATTGGCCTGTTACTTACGTTCCTAACTGTTCATGTCAGAAAAGATGATTCAGGCTAGAAGAACTGTGGATGCTGTAATTCAGAAACAAAAAAAGAAGTTGCTGGAAAAGCTCAGCACGTCTGGCAGCACCTGTGAAGAGAAATCAGAGTTAACGTTTGGGTCTGGTGACCCGTCCTCAGACAATAGTTTGCGCGATTGACAAACTGCTCCGTAGTTCAGCAGTTAGCAAACAATATAATGGATGGCCACTTTAAAACGAATTCTGAAGAATCATTGGTGAAATTTGATGAGCTGCATCTTATGATCCTTCACAGGATAAAGTTCTCACACTGGACCGAGTCTTTGGTAAGACAATAATTTATGTATTTAGCAAATGAAGGATTGTGCATGACAATGGCAGCTGTGTTATTGGTATTGTTTATTCCTGGCACCACAAATTTATTCTTTTACTACATCCCAGTGTATGCATATAAACATAAAACAAAAAAACACAAAGGCTATAGCATGCCTGAAAAGTTCCCATTTAACAAATAATGTACTTTTAAACCTTTCAAAGAATTCCTGTAAAGCTGCCCAAAGTTTCTTCTGCCAAACAGCCAGGGGTTGTATGGGAGCATCATGAAACATTGTCTGTTCATTTCAGTACAAATGTGTGAGATTAGCAACCCAAGAGTTTTATTCATCCTATAATGGCTTTTGATATCACTTTTAAATGTACAATTACTTTGTAGTGCTTCTTTTATAAGCAAATCTTTTGTATACCGAAAATAACCAGAAGTTCAGCAGTCTAGACAGGGTTTCAGTTAACCAGCTGTCTGTGCTATTCAAGCTGCTTTGTGACGAAGAGACACACAACAACACATAATGATAGCACAACTAAGATGGGAGAATCAGATAATACTTTCAACTTCAAGTTGCTGACATTCTAATATTGTTGTGTTTAAGGGGAGGTGATGGCCCAGTGGTATTATTGCTGGACTGTTAATCCAGAGACCCATGTAATGATTCTGAGACCCAAATCCTGCCATGGTAGATGGTGGAATGTGAATTCAATAAAACTCTGGAATTAACAGTCTACAGTTACAATGTTTAAAATACATTTGGATAAGTACATGAGATAACAAGGTGTAGAGCTGGATGAACACAGCAGGCCAAGCAGCATCATAGGAGCAGGAAGGCTGACGTTTCGGGCCTAGACCCTTCATCAGAAAAAATTTTTTCT
>NC_063354.1:31174995-31201466 GCF_021869965.1 Rhincodon typus
AGAAAAAATTTTTTCTGATGAAGGGTCTAGGCCCGAAACGTCAGCCTTCCTGCTCCTATGATGCTGCTTGGCCTGCTTTGTTTATCCAGCTCTACACCTTGTTATCTCAGATTCTCCAGCATCTGCAGTTCCTACTATCTCTGGATAAGTACATGAATGTTTGGAGGGATATGAGCCAAGAACAGGCAAGTGGAACTACTTTAGTTTGGAAAGAATCTCTTTCTGTGCTTTATGACTCTATGTGACCATGAATCCATTGTTGATTGTCAGGAAAAGCCTATCTGGTTCATTAATGTCCTTTAGGGAAGGAAACTGCTATCCATATCTGGTCTGGCCTACATGTGATTCCAGAACCACAGCAATGTCATTGACTCTTCTGAGCAATTAGGGATGGACAATGAATGCTAGCCTAGCCAGCAATGCCTCATCTTGTGAGTGAATGTAAACATTTCTATTAATTTTCACAACAAAACCAATGAACTATTTGGAGTTGCAGTTAAACATACAAAATGTTGAAAATCAACAAAAGGAAATATTTTCCAAGTCATATATAGGCCTCCATTGACTCCTGTGTTTTGTACTAAAATCATGCACAGATATGAACATCTTTCTGTTGAAGATTAAAAATGTAATGAATTTTAAGCATCCAACCTTTGATGAGGGTAATTATGACAGACATCCAAAATCCAACAGGATGGGAGAACAAATTGTCGAGGCTGATTTTTATGGAGAGATACCACAAGGTCAGGAAACCCAACTGAAAAAATAAGGCACAGGAAGTTGTGACAGATGGAAAATACCATGAGTTTGGCTCATCTTCACTTTTGCAGGCGATTATCCCAACTTCAGTGCTGAAAACCATAAACACAAATTCAAAACAACTGTTGTAGTCATTTGAAAGAAATGATCAAACTATTTTTGCAAAGCTATTTTTAAATGTGTTTCTTTCAAGTAATGAACTGTATAATTATAGAAGAAATGTGTTGGCATTTACCTGAAATATCTGTAATGTTGTAAAATGGAGTTGCTGATCACATTAGAATATTAAAGACAAGCAATACTTACATTATATTTAATGCTTGTGTTTCAACACAGACCCTATGTTTTTAACCTTTGCTTGTTCTGTAAATGTTCATTTTGTGAGATTTCTGAACTGTTAACTGTCATTTGCCATGTTATAGTGCCACCTGAAAATAAACAGGGCAGGATGCATGCTAGTATCTTTTGTCCCTATAGCAGGCCCCACAATGTTGGATTAGGATATTGTATGAACTAAGTGAACAATTATCCATTCTTTTGAGAAGGATTATGCTTCCTAACAAGTAAGCGGGATGTCACTGAATAGAACTTAAGAGTACAGACCAATTTGTCATAATATAACTAGCTAAGTAATGCCATTTACAAAAGGATAGCTTACGTCTCTGTCTGTAATCTAGCCCAATATAAATGACGTGTGGCACATAGACAAATCATTTACCATAACAGGTTTATGCTGGTATTTATTTCACATAATCCTCCTTCCAACTTGGTTTATTTTACCCTTTAATTCCCCG
Source organism: Rhincodon typus (assembly GCF_021869965.1). Classification (NCBI taxonomy): domain Eukaryota; kingdom Metazoa; phylum Chordata; class Chondrichthyes; order Orectolobiformes; family Rhincodontidae; genus Rhincodon; species Rhincodon typus. Next base: position 31,176,549 of record NC_063354.1, read on the forward strand.
TTCTCTCATGTACTTATCTCTCTTCCTCTGTGCATATATATCTCACTGAGTTCTATGTTGTCACAATCTTCCGGAGTTTCTCCATAGTTCTTAATTGGATTTATTAATGTCTATCTGATCATTAGAGCTCTTAATTTTGGATTCATTCCAGGTAGAATTACCCTCTCTACATTTGCCAAACCAAATTCCTTCATAATTTTATAATCAGGTAATTTCAGTGTTTTCTTTAAAGGAGCCTCAGTGTTCCAAAATCTTTTTTGATATCTCCTTTTGGTGACTACTTTTTGCATCATCTCCAGCCTTTCTATTCTTTTTGAATATGGCAACTAGAAACTGTGCATGTACGTCAAACAAGGTCTGGCTGGTTTTCTGCAAAAGTGTAGCACAACTTATCTGCTTTCAAAAGGCATTCCCTTAGAACTGAACTTCAATGCTTTTTCGAGACAACATGTTGCAGGGCTGGATGAACACAGCAGGCCAAGCAGCATCGTAGGAGCAGAAAGGCTGACGTTTCGGGCCTAGACCCTTCATCAGAAAAATGCTTTTCTGCTTTTTCTGCACTTTTTAATGACTTTTTAAAATCTTGTTACCTTTAATGTTTTGTGAAGTTGAACCCTTAAATTTATTTGTCCCTCTACCCGATTCAGACTTTTTCTTCCTACCAAAATGCAACTCATACTTCTCCATGTTGAAATTCGTTTGGTATTCATATGCTGATTTTGAAGTTTATTAACACTTTAGGAGCATTATAGCAATCAATAAAGAAGAATCTGGCAATGAGAGATTATCAAGGATTTTTCCATCCTGAGCCCAACAAAGAGCCAACCAGCCATGCTTTTCACTTCCCTTTATATGACCAATGTTAAAACATAGAGAAGCAGGGTTGGGTTGCTGTTCTAATTTTCCTGTCTTCCTCTTCTGCTGCTGCTACTCACAGGGACTGCCATACAATGGTAGATGATAGATAGCAACCTAAAGCCCATTGTAGCCCTGCAAGTGAGAAAGTAATAAATCCATCCTATGTTTGATACTGAAACTTAATCCTCGTGTTCAGATTATTGGAGACTTCTACCCCCTCGGAATGTAATTCCTTTACTTCCAGTTCTGCAACTACACCTTGTTAAAAAGTCAACATACTTTGCTGCATTAATGACAGTGATCCTGCTGCAAGTCCATCTTGCACATTGAAGGCAACGAACCCTGGACAATGGATTGGGTGGATGGAAGGAATGAAAGTAATCTAGGACCTTTGAACCTTTGTTTTAACAGTTGCATAAGGAATTTGTGATGAATGGGCATGGTCTCATTACCTGCATTAAACAAGAGTTGGTAAGTTTGTTCACTGGTGTACAACTACACTGCGTCATAACTCTATGGGGTGTTGCGATTTTGTCTCTCATTAGTGGAAAATTAATTTCACCTGACGTAAATTTTGATTGAAATCCGCAGTTTGCTTGTGGTATCTTTTGCAGAAATGTTGTTATTTGGGATTAATTGAATGATTGCAAGAACATGGATCTCAGATGGACCTTCTGCCAAACTTTTCTGTTTTAAAACCACAGCATCTCCTGCAGCTGTATTGGGACAGGGAGGCAGTGGTGCTGACATCATTCAGGTGCACCTAGAACAGGGAATTGGCACCTACTCTGCCAATAGGCATGGTCGGTGCTGCTGACATCATTGTGATGCCACTCGATGCCTGGCTCTGACACTCACTTCACCGCTCTGCAACCCCCTAAAAACAAAAATGCAAAATTGTTTGAAACTAGAGAAACATTGATAAAGAACACTTGAATGGCTTCAGCAGCTGGTAAAATGGTTTTAAATTGCTCAATGTTATGGATGGTCCTAATCTTTGATGCAGAAAGTAATATTTCTTGCAGTGAGGTCACAGGCACAGTTTGTTTCATTTGTTTACGGGATGTGGGTGTTGCTGGCTAGGCCAGCAATTATTCTCCATCTCTAATTGCCCAAAGGGCAGTTAAGAGTCAATCACATTGCTGTGAGTCTGGAGTCACATGTAGGCCAGGTGAAGATGGCAGTTTCCATCCCTAAAGGACATCAGTGAACCAGATGTTTTTTTCTTGACAATTGTCAAAGGTTACATGGTTATCATTAGACTCTTCTTTCCTGATTATTACTGAATTCAAATTCTACCATGGTGGGATTTGAACCCAGGTCCCTTGAATAATACCTGGGTCTCTGGATTAATAATCTAGTGATAATACCACTAAGCCATCATCCATACTACCTACAGACTGTCTGCGTGGTGAATGCGTCCCCTGTGATTGTGGCAGCATTATTTAGAATCCAACATTACAGCCTTGAATTGGAGAGAGATTGATAAGGGACTGAACCTCCTCGAGAACATGGTATATGGGCCTTACTATATGCTGAGAATCTTCTTCCTCAATCCAACAAAAGTAAAGAAAACTATAAATTTCTGTAGGGAAAAGGGTAAAGTTAGAAATAAACTTTCTTCACAAGCCTGGTCTAAGGACAAAAATTCTCAGCCAGCTGATAGATCCATGGACCAGCCTCTCTGGGAAGAAGGTCAGTCTCTCATTAATCTCTCTCTGATACAAGGCTGTATCACAGAATGCCTGCAGCATGGAAAGAGGTTGTTCAGCCTATTGATTCCACATCGACTCTCCAAAAAGCATCCCACCCAGATCCTCCACATTCTAATCACCTTGCATTTCCCATGGTTAACCCACCTAGCCTGCACATCCTTGGACATTATGGGCAATATAGCATGGCCAAACCACCTAACCTGCACATTTTTGGATTGTGTATTCAAGTTTTTGAATAAAACTAGTTCCAGCACTCTGTGAGAATGTAACTTTCAGGCTCTACTCAGTTCCAATAGAGCTACATTTGACTGTTTCAAAAGATAGTAGCATCCAATTCTGCCCAACAATATTGCAAGGTTTTCAATGGGTCACTCAGGACATTTTGGGGGTCACTGAAACTGAGATCAAAGGTTACAGGCAGTGAATGAGGATGTGAGAAGGAGGCAGAGACTGGATTCACGTGAGGAGTGCTGCAGTTAGCTGAACTGCTGGGAAGGAAGCAGAAGTACGCAGTTCTATGGAGGGGACTCAGTGAGACAACAAGAGCAGTTGGGTGACCCTGCTGTTGGAACTCAGGGAGAAGCTCTAGAAATTAGTAGGCAGCTAAGCGTTGTCATGAGCACCCAGAAGAAGTCCTGGGCAGCTGAGAAAGTGGAAAGGTCATTTGCTCCGAGTTGGTCGAAACAGTGAAGAACTCAGAAGAAATCTGGAAACATTAATACATCAGTGCAGCTTAGAGTGTGGGGGTTGAAAAGTTCATATGCAGTATTTGATAGATGAAACTGAGCAAGATTCTTTCAAGCTCAGAGAAAAACCCAGGTAGAGGATTGCCATGACAAGGCTGGCTGTCAGTAAAAAGCTGACATTATGCTTGTGAACATGTAATGGAGAGCAGTTTCAGAGTGTAGGGGAGTACAGTTATAGGAAAGCTGAGTGATCAACCAGAACAGGAGTAGCCTTTGAGGCAAACTATGACAAAGATGTTCTAGAGAGGGAAATATTAGGCCAGGACTGAAGAATTGTGCAAAAGTGCAGAATTATGATCCCTTGTGAAGTTTAATGAGATTTGATTACCTACCGTGTCACTGATTCTTCACTTATTCTTCTCACTGACAATGAGCAGGAATTGCTGAGAAATCAGTGGGATGTGTATTGTTTGAGTTTCTATTTTATGTATATTGTGGGGTGTTTGATCATAGTCTGTTACCTATCTGAATTACATGTTAAATCTGGCTGTTTGAATATAAATTGCACGATTAATGTTGATTGTATTACTGTTCTAAGATTGTTTGGTAAAGTTTAATGTTTGTTTGATGCATGGAATCTCATGGCTTTATTCTCCTTGTCTACTTTTTCAGAAAAGTTACAGCTCCCCAGCCAGGTTGTAACATGCATTTGGCAGCCTGCTCCAGGATCGTAACAAATTACAGACCAGACAGAATCCTGGACTGACTACAAAAGTCTCCTAGTCAAACCATTCTGAGTTCTGGTCTTGGAAGGTTTCCTGACATTGGCCAACTTACACAAACCATTAGAAATCCAATTGTCTATCACTGAGCGGACTCCAGCCTGGATGGTTACAGCTTGGCCTCTGTGCCTCAGGCTGGAGATGAGTCCTTGCTTTCAATTGGATCCAGTGAGTCTAGCTGGACAAATGCAGATGTTCATTGGGTACTGTACTGGGCTGATTTGTGATGGATGGGCTTTTTAGTCCAATCACTCATTAGCCAGGAATTTCCTTGGAGGTGCTCCCAGTCTGCCGTTGTAACTTTGTTGGAAAGTGCAGTGATCACTCAAAATAAATGGGATTCCTGGCACACTTCCCACATAAACCCGACGGCACACAAAATAGGATCAGGAATAGACCATATGTCCTGTCATGCCCGCTTCATCATTCAATAAGATCATGGTTGATCTTTGGCTTCAATTCTACTTTTCTGCCTGCTTCCCATATTTCTTGATTTCCTGAAAGCCGAAAGGTTTGTCGATATCAGCCATCATTGTATTCCATGATGGGGCATCCACAATCCTCACAGGTGGAGAATTTCAAAGATCTTCACCCCTTTGAGGGAAGAAATTTCTCCTCATCTCAGGTTAAATGATTGACCCTTCCTCTGAAGACAATGTCTCCATATTTTAAATTCATCAACCAGCAGAAACAAAGGGTCCGCATCCATCCCTTCAGAATCTTCTTTGTAACACCTGCCATTCATCCAAATTCCAAAAATTATAGTCCAATTTACTCCAAGCTCTAATCATATGATAAAACCTTCATTCCAGGGACTAATTGGTGAACCATGGCTGAGTTGCCTCCAAAGCAAGTGTGTCTCACTTCTTTAAACACAGAGATCAAAACAGCATAAAGTATTCCAGGTATGATCTCAGGAAAATCCTGTATAATTACTCTTTATTTCTGTACTCGAATTCCCTGCACTAAAGGACACCATGGCATTTGCATTCCTAAATGCTCACTGTACTTGCATGGCATATTTGCTCTTTGACCATCGCATTATAAGTGTCACACTTCACGTCATCTTTGTCCTGTATTTTCCAACGTTCAATGGAATAGTTAAAAAGAGACATGATTATCAATGATATTTGATTATTGCTGACCAATAAGATTGCTAAAATGTATTCCTAAAATTTGAAAGATGATGTGATTGCTCACCAATTCATTTTGTGACAGATTTTTTTCAGAATGTAAGATGTGACACTAAAGTCATTAATATGTAATGCAGTGCAAAAGTCATGTCAGATGTAAACCAACATCCTTTAAAAATATGATGAATGCAGCATTGAGTGGTTGAAAATATGAAAAGCATTCCCACTACTGAACTGTTGGCAGCAACAGTCACTTTAAATGAAGTTCCTTTTCAAAAACACCAACTGGGGGAAACTCAACACTGACAACAGTGGAAAAGTTATGAAGTTGCTAAAATTATGATTAAAATGTCCATCTTGAAGAAAGAAAGGAGCTAGCAAGTTGGAAAAGTTTATGGTAGGAACTTCAGAGAGTACAAAGAATATTAAAAGCCTTTCCATTAATGGGGAATGGAATGATGCTATCATTTTATGAGAACTTAATGGGCTGGATTTTCTGAGGAGTGACAACGTTATGCAGATTGCCGCTCCACCCGTTCTATTTTACAAAAGATGGGAACTCTGCCTTTCTGACAGGAGATTCCACTCAGGGATCCTTCAGAAATATGAAGCTGTACTTCCTGTCTGGCTGTTCTTTCATAGTACAGAACTTTCAACTAAAGCAAACTATGTCCCTTTTCACAGCACTCATCTGCTGTACTGTCAAATGCTAAGTACATAAAGCCAGTGTAATGTTCAGAGTGCTGAGAGGGTACAGTGTCAGATGGATACAAAGCAGGTAAGATAGGTGCCAAATATAGGATGCTAAATAAGTAGGGTCCAATGTGCCCCTGTCAGGTGGTAAGGATGCCATTTTGGAATACTAGGTGCCTAGTCGGTAGGGTGCCAGGTTTCAAGGTGGCAAGGGGACCAGGTAAGTTATGCATTATTTGGGGTAGGTTAGGATGGGTGGGAGAAATCAGGTCTGGAGGTAGGTAGGGAGGATAATTTTCTGGTTCTGGGGTTGGGAAGGAGGTTCAGATTGGGGCCAGAGAGGAGGGGTTATTGAGTCTCGTCTGGTCTGGTAATGTGGTTTGGAATTGGGTCATGTCTTGGGAGGGATTGAGGTGGGGTAAGGGCGGTGTAGTTGAGGTGGGTGTGAGTTAAGCATGGGGTCTATTTAATAGAGATAACAAGGTGTAGAGCTGGATGAACACAGCAGGCCAGGCAGCATAAGAGGAGGAGGAAAGCTGACGTTTCGGGTCTGGACCCTTCTTCAGAAATGGGGGAGGGGAAGTGGGCTCTGAAATAAATAGAGCGAGGGGGAGGCGATGATAGAAAGTGGATAGAGGAGCAGATAGGTGGAGAGAAGCCAGGCAGGTCAAGGAGGCGGGAATGAAGCCAGTACAGGTGAGTGTAGGTGGGGAGTTGGGATGGGGGTTGGTCAGTGAGGAGGGAGGGACGGGTAGGTGGGAGGGAAGACGGACAGGTCAAGGAGGCGGGGATGAGGCTAGTAGGTAGGAAGTGGGGGTGAGGGTTGGTCAGTGAAGTGGGAGGAGCGGATAGGTGGGAGAAAAATGGACAGGTCAAGGAGGCGGGGATGAGATGTGCTGGTCTTGGGATGAGGTTGGGGGTGGGGAGATTTTGAAGCTTGTAAAGTCCACATTGAGACCATTGGGCTGCAGGGTTCCCATGTTCCGCTTGACCTTCTCTCCACCTATCTGCTCCACTATCCACCTTCTATCATTGCCTCCCCCTCGCTCTATTTATTTCAGAGTTCACTTCCCCTCCCCCATTTCTGAAAAAGGGTCCAGACCCGAAACATCAGCTTTCCTGCTCCTATGATGCTGCCTGGCCTGCTGTGTTCATCCAGCTCTACACCTTGTTATCTCAGACCCCAGCATCGGCAGTTCCTACTAGTTCGGGGCCTACTTAATAGTTCCTCCGGTGTTAGACTATGTGCTTAACAGCCTTACTCTTTCAGAATAACGTTTTTTTAAATTTCATTGGAATCATCCAAAGAGTTTAATGGACATTTTCAGAGGGTTTTAGATGTACATAAATTACTCAGTGAAATCTTCAATTTCGTCAGCAATTCCTTCAGGGTCTGCTCTGATGGGGATTCCGCAGAGTCCCCATGTACATCTCCCACCTATGCTGGATATGTTACTGCCTGGCCAGTGGAAAATCTGGGCCATTAAATTCTTGGTTTTAGAATAGCAGTCCTATGACACGAAGCTGGCATACACTAATAAACATTTATAAGGACCACTTGACCAAGTTAATTCAGAAGACAAAGAGAAGAAATGCCCTCTTAAATAAATTTGAAAGCTCAATTTCTGGAGCTGACAATGGGCAACTCAGCTCCAGTTCTCTCCTATTGAGTTGAATAGCATTGTGTGCCTGTGTGGTTAAACCATTCCTCTACAAAACTAGCTGATGTATAAACTAATTAAGTAGAGAGAATAACAGGATCTTTAAGAATAATATTAGTCACCACTTCTCTTCAATAGATGTCCCATACCCCCCAGGAATCTTACTAGAGCATAGAATCTCATTGAGGATATACCATTTTTCAAAGATACATGGTAAGTTTCTGAGAACCAACCTATCTACAGAAGATCAAACAGGATTATGCTACCAAATGCTTTCACAGCTGAGGTGACCTGGTCAAATATTTTAAGGCAGTGATAGACAGATTCTTGATTACCAAGGGGATGAAAGATTATCAAGGGAATGTAGCAATATAGAGTAGAGGTTAAAATCAGATCAGCCATGATCATATTGAATGGCAGAGCAGGGCCGAGTGGCCTACTCTCGTTTGTATGTTTCCATGTTTATAGCAAATTGAATGTGACTCTATAAGAAGCCTCTTTCTCATTGCCTAGCCTGATGAGAGAGACTTCCTGGCTTCAAGTTGCCATTACTAGTGTAACCTGCACAATTTTACACATTGAGTGGTAAACTGTGTGGTAGATGATTGGAAGGTGGGAAATCAGAAACTCTACTTGAATGTGTCCCTTCTAATTATCTCATCAGCCAACATGTAACTTGAATTTGTCATACAAGTTGTTCATTGTTGTAATGTTAATTAATTCATTTGCAGACAATTCAATTGTCTCACATGGTGTATACAGTTCAGTTGCTGCCACTTTGTTTATCTTCCTTTACAAAGTTTTTTGACACTTAGAATCTGAACTCTCTCCAGTTTTCATAGCAATGGAAAAAAATTCTGCCAAACCATTATGTCATAGCTTTCCATCACATTGACAGTATGAAATGAATTTCTTATTCTAAGGTATTTAACCTGAGGGGATTCTGCTTTTAATTAGGTTCTGTCATGACCTTATGAGCCCCATAAAATCTTCTACCAGCTGCTTCATGCTGACCTTTTATTGTTTAACCCCATCCTTCTTCAGAATGACGTTAAAGTCAATATATGCCTTTCTATTCAGGAGTAAGAACTGCTGGTTATGAAACATATGTAAGTTTTCTAGTATTTAGTGTTCCTGTAGAATGCCTTTAACGTTAAGAGCGATGCCCCAAACCATGCAGCTGAACTTCTATTAGCTGCTTACAATGATTTGTCAACGAAGACTCACTATCTGATAATATTGTCACACTTGCTTCTACGTCTAAATTGAAATTTATAAGATGACCATGGATAGAAATTGGCAGCTTGCTAGAATATTTGGCCTGGATTTTGTTTTTCCCGAGAAAAAAAAACTTTTGGAGACTATTCTGTCTCATTTACCTCTTTAGGTGATAGTTTTGGGTATGAGGTTGTTTTTGGTCTTTTGCTTTTCTGCAGTGTGTCATTCTTCAGCACATTTTCTGCAAGTGATCTATTGTTCTACAATAAAGTCAGTTAGCTTTAATAACTCAGCAGTGTTTGTGCCTGTGAGGTTCTTTGCTCTATAGTGTCACCAAAGAATTTTAGTGTCTAGTGTCTGTCCTTCATGCTACATTGGCTACATTAGCCCTGTACAGTAAGAATTGAATGAATTTATGATGAACTATTGTGGCAAGAGTTCTCCTCTTAGAGATTGATCTGTGTTACTTCTAGACTTCTGCTTCATTAACCATCTGAATAGTTTATCTAGAATCAGGTCTTCTTTGGACTGCAATAAATTTGACAAGTATTCACCAGTAATGCTTACAATAAGTCAGTCTCATGAATTTTGATTTAAAGTCAACGTAGTTTCATCTCACAAATTAGAGAGAATTAGAGAACCCAGTAGCAATCATTAATTAAGTCATCTATATCTATATTCACTGTATTCTTTAATTAAATATTGCTTTTTTAACTACTGTATTAGTCCTGAGATGAAAACATTTATCAAAGACTGTCAGTATCTCTTTGAATTTGTTATTTGCTTCTTTTATCACTTGACAAGCTGTAATATCATTTGCTCTGTGTATTGTGTAAGGAAGCGTGTTTAATTGTTCAGCTTCTGATTTAGTATCCAGTCTAGAATCTATTTTATATCTCAAAAATTATTTAATCCAGGGTATCCAGTTTTGTGTTCTATTTGGCTCATCCTTAAAGTTAAATTTTCCTGGCATTTCTGTTCCTGATGCCATGGCTTCCTAATGTGATGAAATATTTTAGGTTTTTAAGGATTTTTATTTTGCAGTAATTGTGTTGCTCCCACATGTTTCTGCTCTTCTGGAGGATGGAGGATCCCTGCCTTTCCCAGCTTTAATGGAGACAGACAAAATAAATTTTGTGTGAGACCAGAATTTTTCATGCGTTTAATCGCCCAATACCTATCTTAAATTCTGGGTTCCTGATTTCCCTGGCTCTCCACTCCCAGATTATTGCAGGTTTCTCTGTTGGCCCTCCTAGTTTTGTTTTCTAGCTGTGCCTTGTGGTATCTGCAGTCTAAGGCAATGATACCCAATGTGAGCTGCCACTTAATTAGTTTAATAATCACCATTTTAGACTGAATATTTGTGCCATTTACAGTTTCCCCTTTCTGTTAGGCATTATTCGTCTTGGCTCACACTGTCTCTCATGCCTGTTCACTCACTGTCTGAACTCAGACTTTAGGCTTATCCTATCTTCACCGTAAAGCATGTAACTCTTCCCCGTTGAATCTGCAGATTTCTTCTATTCCAGTGCATCTTTCATCAGGTCTGACAAGGTTTCTGTGTGTTTCTTTGAAGTATTCATCAGTATTGAGTGTTTTCATGGGGGATTTTGTGATTTGCTGTCCTCAATAATCAGTTGTATCCATTTTCCTTAATGTATTCTGGGCAATGGGCATTTTTTTTTGGGGCGCTGGTACTGTTAAAGTAAGCCTTCAGATCCTATGCTGATCACCATGTTGTGAATGCTGCAATCCATGTCTTTTAAGTGTCTCGGTTCTTTAAGGTCTTAAGTGGTCTATCATGTTTGAAGGTAGTCTCCTTCTATTCTAACGGGAAGAGTCTTGTAGAGTAAACAAGATGTATAGTTTATCGCTTCCCTGCGACTATTTTCAGGTTATAAGAATATGTTACTATAAAGACTGTTAGGAGGGACATAGCCTCAGGTCAATTTCCCTCGAAATCCTACATTATTCTCCCACTAAGTCCTCCTGACATCAACACAAAGAGTGGTGGTCATTGCACGCAAACAGGAATTAACCCTTTCAGATATTTTCAGGCCCATATATAACACTGAGGAGACAGGAACAGAGAACTGTTGCAGAGAATTGGAATTAATATTCTGTATGTTAGAATGTAAACTGTTTATATTCCTTACAGAGTTAAACAATAGATATTTTTAGATAAGTTAAAGACAGAGATGTAGCAGACTCAGAGTAGGATAGATGTCACAAGATAGAGCAGTCCCAGGAGTGCAAAACTGCAGTACTGATACCTAACTCATAAAGCTCATGGTAAGCAGAATCCAAGTGAGCTGAATAATGCATGTTTGAGTCCATAGTGGCAGCAATGTCAGCGCAGATGATCTGGGACTCTCTACTTGGGAACAATGATGGTTCCCTATTTCTTCTACACACTAAATTCTTGAATTTCTTGGTTAATATCTTTCCATTTCTTCAAAGCTAACAATATATTGCATAAAGTTCAATCGATCAACAAATATAATGGCTTATCCATTAAAGAGGTTCCTTCATTAATAATTTTACCTCTTTGTTGCTAGGAGACACTAAAGTGACCTTGTCTAGACTGGTGGTTCCAATGTGACTTTGCTACAGCATATAGTATTACTTGCCTGGCTGTTATCACGTAAATTGTATTGATTGAAATGCAGTACTGAGCTCCTATCAATTCAGGTGACATCATTCTGAATCATATTTTGTTTCAATGCCTGAGTTTAGATTCTACTGGCATCATCAAACACTGTTGTGACTTACAATATAAAAACTGTGAAGTACTGAGCTTTTCTATTTCCTTTGTATCTTATGACTGTTTTGAGTATTTTAGAAGCAATCAGTTTAGAAGATAATGGATTTAGAGATATGGATTTGTTTTTACAAATATTGTACAGGCTCACCTAGTGTACTAAAAATGAACTTAGTTACAGTGGAACATGTAAATTCATGTAGATTAATTACTCAAAGCCTGCTGTCCAGCAGATAGAGCTATTCCAGTAGGAAATGATGAGGGAAAAGCTAATGTTTAAAGTGATGTGGAGGTGCTGGTGTTGGACTGGGGTGGACAAAATCAGAAGTCACACGACACCAGGTTATAGTCCAACAGGTTTATTTGGAATCACACAGGTTTTCGGAGCACAGTCCCTGAGAAATTGATTCCAAATAAACCTGTTGGACTATAACCTGGTGTTGTGTGACTTCTGACAATGTTTAAAGTGATCAGATGTCAGAATGTTGAATAAAGCTTCCCCGAATGTGAACCTAAGTGATACAAACTCGCAACATTTCTAAAAATGGGGTGTTTGCATTATTTAATTATCAAGAAATTAAACATCTCAAGTATGGATTGTGGCTGTGACAATTAAATATCCCTGTGCCCAAGTGGAAGCATTCTAAAAGATAATGCTCTTATTAAAATGATATTGGAGCCTATTATTAGATGAACTCATGCATGACTCTTGAATTGCCTTCCGTTGAAATGTAAACCTGAGAGTTAGTTCATATCAAACTGTTCATTGCATTTCCCATAAAGTCACTTGAAGGAGTTTGGTTTCAGATTAATAGCTTACCCCTTCAAAAGAAAATCATTTTTGTTTTCGTCGAAAGTGGAAATTGCTCGAGGGTACTGTCAATATCACTGGAACCAACTACTAAGGCTGAAGAGGAGATTGATTGCAATTGTGTATTTCCTCCCTGTCTGCCCTTGAGTGTTTCACATGAGTCTGGAAACATGCTTTGTGGAAAACTTTGGTGATCTGCACATGCACTACCATTATCCTGTTGGATTATCAATCCACTGTAACCACCTTGTGACCCAAACTTGACAATTTGTAAATAGCAGTTTTTTTTGGGACACCTGTAGAAAATTGCACATGACATGTCTTTAATGTATTTCTGAAAAAGCAGAAGTGGAAATAATACTGGAAGATGAACTCTTAAAATTTCATTTAAAATGTTGCTGCTCCTGGGTAGGCACTGGAAAGTTCCCAATATCCTGTTTATTTTACACCCCAAAAATAATTCATGTCTCGCAATAAAAATTAAATAGCATATTGGTACAAAATCCTGTTTAACATCATAAACATTTTTTTCCTCTACATAGATCCAGCTGAAGCTGTGGAAACTAGATCTAGAATTCCAGGCAATATCAAAGAAAAGGAAAGAGAGGAGAGACAGGAAAAAGAGGCTTGTGAATTCCAGGAATGAACAGGAGAGGTTTCCAGAGGGAAACATTTGAAAGGGAGTTAGACACAAACGGACCAGGAACTTAGGCAAATTGTACTGAATAGGGGAAGGTTAGCTGTCCTCAGCAGAAGCATAGCTAGTGAACTACTGGCTTCTTTAAGATTATATTATTGAGTCAACTTAATGCTTGAACTTAGCAAACATTAACGTATGTTGGATAGATGAACACTGCAGATCTGGCAGAACGCTTTAGTTTCTATCACATAGGGGGAGCTAGTGCATCTTTGAGCTGAAGTTAAATGAACATTGCAGGTGGAGCAGGCAAACATTACAATGTTCTGCTCAGTAACAAAACCTCCCTTTGCTCAAACCTATTGAACTCTGGAATAAATCTATCTCAAGGAGGAGCTCTGACTGTTACAAGGTAAGACTTTGCTTAAATGTCTCCTCAGCGACTCAATAGCATAATTAGGCACTGCAGATTGGTTTACAAAGCAGCTGTACAGACTGTACAGAAGAAAACATTTGACAAAGATGTGTCTTATTAATTTTAATACAGCCAGTGATCCCACTTAGTCAGTTTGTAAAGATAGTTTGGGAGCTGAATGTGTTGCTTGATACGAAGTCAAGTTTCTTTCCCCAGGTCCATTCCGATTGGCTTCTTGCACTTCCTCAATATTTTCTGTTCCTGTTTTGCCTCCTCCACTCCCACCTCTGACACTTACACCTTTGCAACTCCAAGACTTCACCCTACAAATACTGTTCTCATTGGCCTCCTTGTTTTTGCCATTCACAAGCTGCACTTCATCCAGAATGCCACTAATGCCAAAAGCAAAGTATCTTGGATGCTGGAAATCTGAAATAAACACAGAAAATGCGGGAAATGTACATTAGGTCTGGCAGCATCTGTTCAGAAATAAATATCATAGGGTAGAATTTCATTGGGATCTGAGTGATGAGGGCTATGGCATTTTCTCTGGCAGAATCAGATGGGAAGTCCTTTGAGGCCGATTCTGCTATTACAGGCATCCTGCTGCATCTTTTATGCCTTTGCTGAGCAGTGAGGCAAGTTTCTTGCTAAACAGCAGTGAGTTGTGAATTAAGGGATTGGTAGCTTGTTAATCACTTATTGATCTGCAATTTACCTCATTAATATTCATCTTCCTATCTTATCAAACACGTAGAACAAGCAAGATATCAAGAATTCTCAACATGGGAATCAGAACAGGTTCCTGGCCACTTCAATTCACTGCTTGCTGCAAAGGAACTCCATGTTGGACAGTGAGCATTAATATCTCAGGGGATGCTCCATAAGATATGGTGGAAATCTACCTAGCCCTCACAGTGAGAAAACTTCCCTGCTTTGATTTTCCATTCCCTTTGTATTACATGACAACATGCCATTTGTCTTTCTAATCACTTGCTGTATCTACATACTAACTTCTTGTGGATCAGGTCAGGCAGATCCTTCCCCCATACCAGTATCAGTGCCCCATGAATCAAAACACATTTCTTCTACACCAGCCTTTGAACCATACATTCATCTTGCAAATCATATTTATCTATGTCAACTTCCTCATGGTTTAAGTAATAAACTCTGGATTTGAGAATGTGCTTTTAAATTTATCCCCTAGATGTTCATAATCCTTAAGTCGAAACTATTTTGTAATCCTATCTATTTTGTTGGGAGCCACAGGGACCAAGACAATTAGAAACTACCCAGCTCCACTGCAAGTTTCTCTTGAGCTCCAAGCAGATGTGTCAAACCCTGGCACTGGGCAGGCAATACAGCCTTCTGGATTCATGTTCTCAGCTGGAGAGAACTGTTTCTATCCTTCTGACCATAATAACTCTACTTGGGCTGTAATCTACTTGTTTCTTACCCTCATGCACACTTCTTTCCCTTTTACAAAATATTTGGGAATCATAAAATCCCTACAATGTGGAAGCAGGCCATTTGGCCCTTCGGGTTCACGCTGACCCTCCGAAGAACATCCCACCCAGACCCACACTATCCCTGTAACTCTACATTTCTTGCGGTTAATGCACCTAATCTGCACATCTTTGGACCGTGGGAGGAAGCCACAGCACCTGGAGGAAACCCACGCAGACACAGGAGGAATGTGCAACCTCCACACAGACAGTCGCCTAAGGATGGAATCAGACTCGGATCCCTGGCGCTGTGAGGCAGCAGTGCTAACCACTGAGGCACTGTACTGCCCCTCAAGTGTGGAAGTTGGCAATCTCTGGAAAGATTCCTAGGCTGACTACCAACCAGTTTGGTAAACTTTAAGAGGAAATATCCATTCTACATCCACCTAGTCATGTCTGCTAAGAACCTTATATGTTTCAATTAAATCACCTCTGACTCTTCTAAACTCCAGTGGGGTACAGGCCTAGCCTGTCTTGCCTTTCCTCATAAGGCAATCCACTCATTCTAGATACTCATTTAGTAAACTTTTCTGAATTTTTTGAGGAGGTGACAAAGGTGGTCAATGAGAGTAGAGCAGTGGGTGTGGTTCACATGGATTTCAGTAAGGCTTTCACCAAGGTCCCTCTGAGTAGGCTCATCCTGAACATTAAGATGCATGGGATCCATGGTGACTTGGCTGCATGGATTCAGAATTGGCACGCCCATAGAAGACAGAAGTAATTGGTGGAAGGGTGTTTATCAGGCTGGAAGTCCATGATTGGTGGTGTTCCGCAGGGATCCATACTGGAACCTTTGCTGTTTGTGATATATGTAAGTGACTTAGATGAAAAGGTAGATGGGTGTGCTAGTAAGCTTGCAGACGATACAAAAATTGGTGGAGTTGTGGATACTGTAGAAGGTTGTCAAAGAATACAGCGGGAGATAGATCAGTTGCAGATATGGGCAGATGGAGTTTAATCTGGGTGAGTGTGGGGTGCTGCATTTTGGGAGATCAAATGTTAAGGAAAAGTATACAATTAATGGCAGGACTCTGAACAGCATTAATGCACAGAAGGATCTTGGGGTCAAGTCCATAGCTCCCTGAAAGTAGCCACACAAGTAGATAGGGTGGTAAGGAAGGTGTATGCATGCTTGTGGTTATTGGTTGGGGAATTGAGTACAAGAGTCAGGATGTCACGTCGCACCTTTACAAGACTTTGGTTAGGCCACATTTAGAATATTGTGTTCAATTCTGGTCGCCACATTACAGGAAGGATGTGGAGGATTTGGAGGGGGTGCAGATGAGGTTTACCCAGATGCGGCATGGATTAGAGAGTATGAGCTATAAGGAGAGGCTAGAAAAACTCAGGTTGTTTTCTCTTAAGCTGCGCAGGCTGAGGGGAGACTTGATAGAAGTCTATAAAATTATGAGATGCATAGACAGGGTTGATGGTCAGAATCTTTTTTCCAGAGTTGTAATGTCTAATATTAGGGATCATGCATTTAAAGCTAGACGGGGAAAGTTCAAAGGAGATGTGAGGGGCAAATTCTGGAACACACTTCCAGGGGTGGTGGTGGAGGGCAATAAAATAGGGCATTTAAGGGTCTTTTAGAATATGCAAGGAATGGAGGGATATGGCAGTCAGGAGGGTATAGTTTCATTTGATGTCATGTTTGGCACAACATTGTGGGCTGAAGAGCCCGTTCCTGTGCTGTACGTTCCATGTTCTGCTTCTAATGTACTGCTTCTAATGTATTAACGTCCTTTTGTAAGTACAATGACTAGCACTGTACATAGCAGTCCAAATGCAATCTTGCTAATGCCCAATATAACAATGCCATTGCTGTTGGAAATGTAGGAAGCAAATAATTGAAGTACAAATATCATTAATTTGTTTATGATATGTCTTGGCCATAGGCCTAATGAAGATCTTTCAGCATCTTCCATTCTGTCCATTCCAGCATGTTAGATTAACTTGGAACCAGCTCCCATTTTCAATCCCTCACTCTAATGTGAGCAGACTTGAGTGTATCTGATAGAAAAGTGCTGTAGGTATCCATCACCAAATCTGGCTGGACCACATTAAATGTTACATGGCTTGAGTTTCCTTTGTCAACTCTACACAAAGATTCAGACTGGAGGATAAAGATAACTTCCAATTTATTTTCCATACTATTTCTCTCCTTTTAAACCACTCGTTTGCTCCCCTCATCCAACAACAAAGGAAGAATTTTAGATAGCAGTATTTAACTGGGTTCAATGGTGGGAGACAAAGCCAAACAACATCAGCTGTGTTAGGCCTAGCTGGTTTTAGTGAACAGACCTTGGTATAATTTTGAGGAGGCAATGGCCTAATGGTATTACTGCTAGACTGTTAATCTAGAGACATAGATAACATTCCAGGGACCCGGGCTCGAATCCTATCATGGTATTTGAATTCAATAAAATATCTGGAATTAAGAGTCTAATGATGACCTTGAATCCCTTGTCGATTGTCAGGAAAAGCCCATCTGGTTCACTAATATCCTTTAATGAAGGAAACTGTCATCCTTACCTGGTTTGACCTACATGTGACTCCAGACCCACAGCAACATGGTTGACTCTGAACTGCCCTGTGGGCAATTAGGGATGGGCAATGAATGTTGCCTAGCCAGCGACACCCTCATCTGTTAATGAATAAAAAAAGTGCTGTGTAGGTAGGCTGCCCATGCCACAATTCTCTGGGTGGTCTGCCCATTTTTGGATGAGATTTTCAGCAGATCCACCTCCTGACACTTAAAGCGTGAACTTACCTCTTACAGGGAGGTCATGCTTACTTCTGCCAGGGTGCTCTGACTAACAAAGAATTGATGCATCCAAATGAGTCACTGAGCTTGCGGGGTCCGGGAGCATTACCTGGACAGTGTAGATGAGGGGAAAGCCTCTGAAGCCAATGATCTGCACTTTTGTCCAAAACCCAAACCCATTCTCTCCATGATTCCAACCCCAGAACTATCCCGCCACCTCCCGGAACCTTTCTTGGCAGCAATCCTCCCTGTGGGACTATGGGATGTGATGTCTCGGCAGAAGCCATGGTCTGTAATGTGGTGCTGCCAAGTTCTGGAGAATAGGCTCCAGGCTGGTGGGGTGGGGGGAGGTTTTCCTGCAATAGGATCATAAATCCTGCAGTAAATCTGCTGGCAACCAATCAGCTCCCTGATTGCAAGAAATTTCAGGAAGGGGCTTTCTTACTGGCGGGTGACAGGATTCCCTCAAGAAAAATCTCCCCCTTTTGGACTTGGTCTGTCTCTAATCCTCTCTGTCCTTTAGCAACATATAAAATCCACCTCCTTCCTAACACCTTCCTCTTTGTTTGAGCACCATTATCCTACCCTGACATTTTTCTACATTAAATGTGTCATTTAAATGCACATTCAACAAATATAATGAAAATTAATGGGCAGTCAGTTGGTATAATTCTAAGCTCCTTTTTTCAATTTACAACCCCATGCATCAGCATTTTAACCATCTCTCCCACACAACCCGAGAAGATGAACAAGCAACATGCTTTCAGGCCTTTGACATTGGATCTATTAAGTTGCATCCTAAGGGATACAGAACAGACACCTAGCAGTGATCTTCCATTCCTTTTTGTGAAGAACTACACAGGATCTGTTTGAAGCCCCAGTGACAGTATGGACACGCTTGGATTCTCAATCCTTCAGGAGTTACTGGGAACTATCCTGCACACTAACCATTGATGGGCCAGTGTGCTACTAGATTCACTACATTACTACATTGGTCTGTTGTGATCTGTTTTCCACAACCTCAATTACAATTAATGTCTTTGTCTCCCGTACCCAGGGTGCTGTGCAGCAGTGGAAATGTCACTAGATGAGTAATCCAGAGACTGAAAATGAATGCCTTTGAGACACAGGTTCAAATTTCACCAATTTATTAAATTCAATTAATAAGTCAGGAATATAAAACTAATCACAGTAATGGTGACAATGAAATTATCATCGATTGGTATAAAAGCTGATCTGGCTCTCAAATCTCTTTTAGGGGAGAAAATCTACCATCTTTACCTGGTCTGGCCTACATATGACTCCAAACCCACTGCAATGTGATTGATTCATTTGGGACAGCATGGTGGCTCAGTGGTTAGCCTCATGGTGCCAGGGACACACGTTTGATTCCACCCTCGGGAGGCTGCCTGTGTGGAGTTTGCACATTCTCCCCATATCTGTCCTCCAGGTGCTCCAGTTTCCTCCCACAGTCCAAAGATGTGCGGGTTAGGTGGACTGTCCATGGGAAATGCAGTGTTACAGGGATAGGATATGGAGTGAGTCTGGGTAGGATGCTCTTTGGAGGTTCGGTGTGGACTCAATAGCCAAATGGTCTGCCTCTGCACTACAGGATTCTATGATACTTGTACCATGAAATGGCCTAGAAATTCACACAGTTCCAGGGAAATTAGGCATGGACAACGAAGCTGGCCTTGCCAGTGATGCCCAAATCGTATGAAAGAAATAAAGGCAATAAAGTGGCGCAGTCTGGGATCCAAACTCAAGAAATACAAAGAGCTAAAATAACATAGGAAGTTCACAGGACACATTCAATTTGCGAATAAACTGAACCACACTGTCCTGAACATGTTGGAAAATGTGCTTACCATGTGCTATCACTGATGCCAGCATGGCAAACACTGAGCCATAGCCTGTTGGAGGGAAAGATAAACAATTCTCTTTTTAATGTGGCTGCTAGCTATCAATAATTATTTCACTTTCATTTTTGATGCAGGCTCCCCAGAGTCTGTAAAGAAATTTTGAAGAAAATACAACAGCTCAAAATGTTCAGCCACATTTCAACACTCTGCTCTTTTAATTGGAAGTGAAAGCTCCAGGAAGCTGCGTTAAAGGTTTATAAAAGCAATGCTCCACTGAGAAGAGATACTAAATCAGCTGAGAACAATTTTACATGGTACGTTATTGCACACATTTGAAACAAACTGCTATGTTTGGTTTACAGAATGGCTAAGAATACCTAAGTCTGCCAAAAGTGTTGATGCCTTTTCCTAATTTCGGGCTCCAGATATATTGAATAATCATCATGGTTTTGTGGCCTTTCCTTAGCAGCACACATCAAATCTTGTTCAGGTTCCAATTTGACCACTTATCCACAGAATGACACTCCTTCAAATACACTGCACCAAAGATTAAGTAAGGCATTTAAATCAATCAATCCAGC
Source organism: Rhincodon typus (assembly GCF_021869965.1). Classification (NCBI taxonomy): domain Eukaryota; kingdom Metazoa; phylum Chordata; class Chondrichthyes; order Orectolobiformes; family Rhincodontidae; genus Rhincodon; species Rhincodon typus. Next base: position 31,196,634 of record NC_063354.1, read on the forward strand.
TTCCTCTATAATGAAACACTTGAGTATACCAAAGGTTTAAAATGTCACTGCAACATCCAATCACATAGTTAATATGGATCTCTGTGCAGCCTGGGATTATTTTTGTTCTAAAGACAATTTTAAACATTGGGATACAGAAAACAAAGATCAGACTGTCTGAACCCGTGATGTCACCCACAGAATTCATATTCCAGCCCACTGATAGGGGTATGTACCACCACCCACTCTCAACATTCACATCAATGTACAGATCCCTGGAAGTGGAAGAGAAAACCATGATAAAAGCAGAATTGTGCTCCAAGCCTTGAACCTTTTCAAATTTATTATATCACTTTCAGCAAATACATGGTCCAAATAAGACACAGAAAATAGAGCTTAACAAATTGACAAGTTATTAGGTGGAATGATTTATAAAAAAGTACAATAAATCATCCCAAACATGATCTCCCGAATCTTAACTTCCAAAGATGGAAGGATATGGGATTCTTGAGGCATAACTCAAAATCCAAAAGAAATGTCAATGTTGCCTTGTTATATTTTTGAAACGAATTCCTGTTCGTTATGTGATTAATTGTTGTTAATAAGTTAAAAATGACAATAACTCTTTCATACACTCTGGTTATAGCTTGGGTCCCAGATTAACATAATTTTTCTTGTATAAACTGTTTGACAGTAATTTCCATAAGTAGATTTAGTTTCCTAGGAACTGTGACCCATCAATTCTATGCTGCATTAATTTGGCAAGATATTGGTCTATCAGTTGGCAAAGATCATTGTATGTTGCTCTTTTGAATTACACAGAATGGTCAGTACTTTGTGCAACAAGCAAAAATCATACATTTTGTATAGGACAAATTACTGTCTAGGTTCATAGCCAAATGTACAGTCTTACATAGTAAAGCCGCTCTAGTCCCAACGACCATAGGGCTACTCTCGCTTTATAGAGAGACAGCTGCTGGTGAGTTAACCTGAGGGTCCCCACACCTGAGGCAAAACACAAAGGTGGAAATATAACTCCATTGTGGTGACCTCAGCCTGTGTGGGAATTGGCATTGCTCTGCATCTCAAAGCAGCTGTCCAGCCAGCTGAGCTAACCAATCCACGCTCCTCCGACCTTATGTAGAGATGTGTTAGAAACAAGATTGTTGCTCACCCGGTGTGGTGTAAGGTGTGTGATTTATATGTACATTAATATCATTTTATTTTGAGTTTGGACTTTTCAATTTTGAACTAGTGGCATGTGAGATTCTTGTGCCTGAAGGGGTTGAATTATTGTTATGCTTCACTGGAGCAGTCAAATGGAAATTGAGCCTGATTATTCCCAGAGTCATCACAAAAGTTAAAAATTTAAAAAAGTATACAGAATTCCACAATTCTCCTGTCTTTCAGACCAAGGTTGACAGAAAGCATGGACAAGGTTTCTGTACTTTGCATTATTACTGTTTTATTCAAAATAAGTACATTTTAATTATGAAGTATTGATATAATTCTACCACTTAAAACTGTACCACTTATAAATGTTCACTCTGCACACACATACAGACAGATACAGAGGAAAAGAAGAATGGGTGTTATGGGTAGAGGTAAAGACTGGGAAAGCAGTTCAGTGGTGTCTATCTACAGGATTTATTGGGTGTTTGTTTTGATTCTGGCGCTGATCAGAATGCTGCGTCTGATGTTCCTTCTCCAGATACTTTCAGGTATTTGCAGGCTTACAGCAACTGAAAAGTGGAAATAAACTTGTTATCTTCTGGCTTGAGATGCTTTCTACAGTAGAGAACAAAAACAGCTCCTTCTCCTCCGATGGTTGCTGCCAAAATATTCACACCCCAAGCTATTCAGCTACCTGGGAGCCAATCACGTAGTTGTTGGCAGGAGAAGGCCTTACTAGTTCATCGACCGATCAGCTCTCAAGAAAATTGGGGAGAACATTACGTCTTTACTTAGGGATGATATTCCTGGGAGACCGTCCAGTGAAGCTATACGAGCGGAACTTAATAATAAAAAAAGGATGATCAGCTTATTGGGATTGTATTATAGGCCTGTAGTCAGCAGGAATTTGAGATGCAAATATGTAAGGAGATCTCAGATATCTGTAAGGAAAATAGGGTCGTTATGGTAGGGGATTTTAGTTTTCCAAACATAGACAAGGGCAGTCATAGTGTTAAAGGTTTGTTGGAAGGGAGGAATTTGTTAAGGGTATACAAGAAAACTTTCTCATTCAATATGTGGATGTACCTACTAGAGAAGGAGCAATACTTGACCTCCTGTTGGGGAATAAGGCAGGGTGGTGTCAGTGGGGGAGCATTTTGGGGCAAGTGATCCTAATTCTATTAGTTTTAAAATAGTTATGGAAAAGGATAGAACTGATCAAAAAGTTAAAGTTCTAAATTGGAGTAAGACCAATTATGACAGTATTAGATGGGAACTTTCACAAGATGATTGGGGGAGGCTATTAGCAGGTAAAGGGATGGCTGGGAAGTGGGACACCTTTAAGAATGAGATAACAAGGGTCAGAGAGAGTATGTTCCTGTTAGCGTGAAGGGCAAGCCTGGTAGGTGTAAGGAATGCTGGATGAATAGAGAAACTGAGGCTGTGGTCAAGATAAAGAAAGAGGCATTTATCAAGTATAGACAGTTAGGATTGAGTGAATCCCTTGAAGAGTACAAGGACAGTAGGAGTATACTTAAGAGGGAAATCAGGAGGGCAGAAAGGGGACATGAGATAGCTTTGGCAAATAGGGTTAAGAAGAATCCAAAGAGATTTTATAAATACATTAAGAGCAAAAGAAATAGGGCCCCTTAAAGATCAACATGGCCATCTACGTGTGGAACCACAGGAGATGGGTGAGATATTAAATGAATATTTTGCATCAGTATTTACTGTGGAGAAAGACGTGGAAGCTAGGCAACTTTGAGAAATAAATAGTGATATCTTGAAAGCAGTTCATATTACAGAAGAGGAGGTACTGGAGGTCTTAAAACGCATAAAGGTAGATAAATCCTCAGGATCTGATCAGGTGCTTCCCAGAACTTTGTGGGAAGCTAGGGAAGAGATTCCTGGGCCCCTTGCTGAGATATTGCTGCACTGGCTCTTTGGTCTAGAGGAATGATTCTCGCTTAGGGCCTTGGACATGGGAGACATGTAAAAGGCTCCGGGTTCAAATCCTGGATGAGCCCTGGTTTCTCATCTGGGGCAGCACGAAGGTTCAGTGGTTAGCGTCGCTGCCTCGCAGAGTCAGGAACCCAGGTTCGACTGCAGCCTCGGGTGACTGTCTGTGTGGAGTTTGCACATTCTCCGTGTCCTGATTTCCTCGGGATGCTCCGGTTTCCTCCCACAGCCCAAAGATGCACAGGTTAGGTGGATTGGCTGTCTAAGTTGCCCATAGTATCCAGGGATGTGCAGGTTATGTAGATTAGCCATAGAAAGGCAGGGTTACAGGAATAAGGTAGAGGGGGTAGGTCTGGATAGGATGCTCCTCAGAGTGGAGCACTCAGATCAGTGTGGACCGAATGGGTCAAATGGCCTGCTTCCACATTGTAGGATTATTTGTATCATCAATAGCTATGGGTGAGGTGCTGGAAGAGGTAGCTAATGTGGTGCCATTATTTAAGAAAGGGTGCAAGGAAAAGCCAGCGAACTAAAGACCGGTGAGTTTTACATCAGTGATGGATAAGTTGTTGGAAGGGATTCTGAGGAACTGCAGTTACATGCATTTGGAAAGGCAAGGACTGTTTGGGGAGAGTCAGCAAAGGGTGTTGCGGGAAATTTGGGAGACACGGTTGAGGGCGTTCTCGACCACTGAGGGGGGGAAGTTGCGGTCGTTGAAAAACGAGGACATCTGAGATGTACGGGAGTGGAATGCCTCATCCTGGGAAATGGGAGTGGAATGCCTCATCCTGGGAAATGAGGCAACTTCCCCCCCTCAGTGGTCGAGAACGCCCTCAACCGTGTCTCCCACATTTCCCGCAACTCATCCCTCACACCCCGTCCCCGCAATAACAACCAAAAAACAATCCCCCTCGTCCTCACGTACCACCCCACCAACCTCCGGATCCAACGCATCATCCTCCGACACTTCCGCCATCTGCAATCCGACCCCACCACCAAAGACATCTTTCCCTCCCCACCCTTATCTGCTTTCCGGAGGGACCACTCTCTCTGGGACTCCCTTGTCCGCTCCACACTCCCCTCCATCCCCACCACACCCGGCACTTTTCCCTGCAACCGCAGGAAGTGCTACACCTGCCCCCATACCTCCTCCCTCACCCCCATCCCAGGCCCCAAGAAGACTTTCCACATCAAGCAGATGTTCACCTGCACATCTGCCAATGTGGTATACTGCATCCGCTGTACCCGGTGTGGCTTCCTCTACATCGGGGAAACCAAGCGGAGACTCGGGGACCGCTTTGCAGAACACCTACGCTCGGTTCGCAATAAACAACTGCACCTCCCAGTCGCGAACCATTTCAACTCCCCCTCCCATTCCTCAGACGACATGTCCATCCTGGGCCTCCTGCAGTGCCACAACGATGCCACCCGAAGGTTGCAGGAACAGCAACTCATATTCCGCTTGGGAACCCTGCAGCCCAATGGTATCAATGTGGATTTCACAAGTTTCAAAATCTCCCCTCCCCCTACCGCATCCCAAAACCAGTCCAGCTCGTCCCTGCCTCCCTAACCTGTTCTTCCTCCCACCTATCCCCTCCTCCCACCTCAAGCCGCACCTCCATCTCCTACCGACCAACCTCATCCCGCCCCCTTGACCTGTCCGTCCTCCCTGGACTGACCTATCCCCTTCCTAACTCCCTACCTACACTCACCTTTCCTGGC
>NC_063354.1:31206466-31347756 GCF_021869965.1 Rhincodon typus
GTTAACTCTGATTTCTCTCCACAGATGCTGCCAGACCTGCTGAGCTTTTCCAGCAACTTCTGTTTGTGAATTGTTACTAACCAGCTTGTTCACGCTCACTGTTTTATGGTTCATAGATTTGACAAAAGCCAATCATAATAAAAATTAACCAAACAAAATTCTGTAAAAGAACAATAAATGCTGCAAGGATTATAGAGATTTTCTTCACTATATTTGGCAGAACTGCAGTTACCAATGATGAGACATTAACTGTTGCCCAGACAACATTCAAAATTTTACTTCTGCCTTGAATTATTTTCCATATTAACTGTTTGTGTTGTGATCACTCCTTAGCTCTTGACAAGTCTCATTTGCAAAAGTTTAAATCTCAGTGCAACATTTCCTTCATTCCACTTTTCTTCGTTCATTTCAGAAAAATATCTACATTGAAGTGAGTGTTGGTGGCAATAAATACCCTAGCAGTGGGAAGGAATCTGAATTTTGTGGGCGTTCTCATGGATTCCAACAGTCTAATCTTTGTTTTCCGTACTTGTGTTTAAAACTTGACTTTTCGAAACAAAAATAATCATTCAACCAGAAACAAAATTTTATTCCTGGCAATTTAATAGGTTTAATTAACTGTATTTTCTATGAGGATCTGAAGAACAGTCTACTGATATCTCTCCCAAACTTCTGAGGGTAATTTTCAACAATCAGATGCCCCCAAAAATGTATGTGACCGTCCCAAGTTTCTTTGAATTGAGGTATCTATATGATTTAGATTGGTGATGTCTCATTAGTTGCAGCTTAATAGTAATCTTAACATTACTGGCACATGACAATGTAAAATAAGCAAGCTCCATTCCAGGCACTGTTTGGGATCTAACTTTAACTGGGCTCCACAAACAGACATTTGATTTAATGTGATAGCTTCTTCCTATAGGTTTTTCTTTTAAACAGATTCCATGTTTCGCTAAGGTAAGCTGATTAATGAAAGAGGGGAAGATGACATTAATTATGATTGTAATCTCTCTTAACGTTTAAAGAAAAGAAACCAAAGAACTGTAAGATGTTAGAAAAAGGGTCTGAAGGTGGGTCACTGCACTTGAAATATTAACTCTGCTTTCTTTCTACAGATGCTGCCAGGCCTGCTGAGTTTTTTCTGCAATTTAGAGACATACAGTCACACAATCATACAGTCGTAGAGATATACAGCACAGTATATCTTTGGTCAAATCCTCCATGCCAACTAGATATCCTAAATAAAGCTAGTTCCATTCTCCAGCATTTGGCCCATATCCCTCTCAATCCTTTCTATTCATATACCCATCCAGATGCCTTTTAAATTTCAGAATTTAGAATTTACTGTCACGTGTGCTTTTACAAGAAAAATACAATGAAAAGTCTTATAAGTCACCTTACCATGGCACCTGTATTATTGACAGAAGTCAAAAGTAAATTCATCAGTAGCGATAAAAAGTAAATTTAAGCCAAAAGTTCATCACAGTCCATTTAATGGCTCCTGGTTTTGGAGGAAGCTGATCAAGAGACGAAAAACAGTCGGAATGAGACCATCAATCCTTAACAAGAATGCCATGCCAAGACAAAACCAACACGCCGGGCCACTGGAAAAACTGGGCCGAAAGCCTCTGGTGAAGAAAACAGCCACCGGGACAAGATGGCCACCCTGGACAAAAAACACCACGCCGCGCCATCGAAATGCAGGGCCGAAAGCATCTGCCATCCACCCTCTGTGAAAAAGTTGCCCCTTGGGTTACTTTTAAATCTTTCCCCTCTCACCTTAAAACAATGCCCTCTGGTTTTGGACTCACCCACCCCAGGGAAAAGACCTTGCCTATTTATCCTATCCGTGGCCCTCATGATTTTACAAACCTCTAAAGTCACCCCTCAGCCTCCGATGCTCCAGGGAAAATAGCCCCAGCCTATCCCTATAACTCAAACCCTCCAACCCTGGTAACATCCTTGTGAATTTTCTGAACCCTTTCAAGTTTCACAACATCCTTCCTATAGCAGGGAGGCCAGAATTGCACACAGCATGGCATCTTCATTACTTTTAACTATTTGCCTTTTCAATTAATTTGTAGCTTAAAATCATCCAAGGTTGTTGCCATGTCTTTTAAGCAAGCTATTATTACTTACTCCTTTATGTCCTGTCTTACTGTATAGTTACTGTTCGGGGGTCTGTACCTCACTCCCACAAATGATTTGTTGCCTTTATCAGTTTTCATTTCTAGCCAAACTGTTTTCAGATCTTGATTTCTTGAACCTAAGCCATCTCATATCAGATGATCCTGGCAGCTGTGACTGCCACCGGGTACAAAGAATCTGGGTAACTTTCCTCCTTCCTGTTACATCACAGTTCAATCTCCAGCTGATGAAGTCTGATATTGCATAAACTTCAAAAACTTGCCACAGATGTATTTGCTCTGGACCAAACTGGCATCCAGAAACTCCCACATACTGCAGTTGGGATACATTACCTTTCCTGCTATCCTAACTGTGATTAAAGGAACTAATTATTTCTTGTAATTACTTTATTTTTCATTTTTAATGACATATTTTATTAATCTTGCCACCAGCTGCTATATTTAGGAATTTGAATAAACCTTAATCACTTACCAGATACTCACCAACTAGTCAGATTCTTCTCCTATAGCAGATTAAGAATCAATTCTTGAAAGCTGAGAAAGGTTAGGCAAAAGTTACAGAACTCCTCTTCTTCTCCTCCTCCTCTTCCCCTCTTCCCCTCTTCCCCTCTTCCCCTCTTTCCCTCTTTCCCTCTTTCCCTCTTCCACTTCACTCGCCAAATCACCAACTCCAGCACATCAATTTAAGTCCCACTCAAATGCTAAATTGCACTAAGATGGCTAATTTAATATGCTCCTAATGCTGAAGGCTGATTTAACTACTTAATGAGGATCAAGTATCAGCTGGTTCTTAGTTAAGCTGCACTTACACTAGAGCCTTGCTTAATGCTGGCAAATACAGACTTTAAACCTTAATGCTAACTACAAACAAGATTTGTACAAAATACAAAATTAGACTTCCTAATTCAACAATTGCAAGTGCTCAGTCCCAGCACCTCGCCATTTAATAACTCCCCAGTGCCCCTGTTCCCTCACAACCCCATTGAATCCCCTAATCTGACAACTGTTCCCAATCCTGGCCCACCTACCAATTTGTCTGCCAACCCACTGGCCATTATACCCACCTAGCACCCTGCCTACCTGGCATCCTACTTCCTTACCCACTTAGCACACCACACTGAGACACTAACAAAATGAAAAGCAGTTTAAACGTTCTAATGCTTTTTCATAAGGTGTTGTAAAATGTGGCATGACTTGGTTCTCTGATAGCCAGCCCTGCCAGCGAGGACTTCAATTTAAACTGTGCCCCACTTTTCTGATGAGACCCATATCAAAAATTCTAGTCAGAAATTCAGAGCCACATCAGAGTGAAAGAAGCTAACAACAGCAGTAGGAATCCAATGTAATGCTGTTCCCTAAAGATTCAGCCCATTTTTAACTCAGTTTAACTTGCTTCAATACTGTAAAAATGAAGAACTATTGATGGCATTTGCTTCTTTAGAGCACATTTGGCTTTGAATCAAATCACAATCGAGCTTTTAAAAGCACAATAGTAAAACTACACCCAGCTGAAGTTTATAAAGAAAATACATTATGGAAATAGAAAATTCGACACGTTTTGTCAGAGGTCCTGTATCCAAAGACAATCACATCAAAATGCTTCAGAGGCAGATATGGGCAGAAAACAGGCTGCAATTGCGTCAGCAGATTCAGCTGCCCCTGGCTTCAACAACAGAAAGGCAGAAGCCCAAGCCCTGAATATGATCTGTAAATTACATACAAACACACAGATGAACACATGAACGAGGAGCAGAAGAGCAGGCCATTGAGTCCAAAGAGCACACTGCATCATTCAATAAGATCATGGGTGGATTACTGAAAGCAAATTTATTGAAATGAAAACACAACCAAACAAATAAAGCCATTAGGCAATTGTTTTAAATTATGGCTTTATTGAAGTAGTAATGTACATGAATAAGCAGTGTTCCTGAGGTTTGACCACACACAGTAATTATTACTGGCAGCCTTGGTGAAGGATTTGTGTGGGGAATATGAAATGTTCTGTCTGCCAGGATAAATTCCAGGAACAGAAATATGTTAATATTGACATATTAAATTGTAACTCATGTGGAGAAAGCTTCGCAATGTCCACTGAAATAACTCCACAGGAACCAGTATCCCACCACCAAGTCATCCTTTATTTACATCACTATATCCATTCTCCTCTGAGTCCGAGGAGACAGGCCAGTTCTTTTTTATTATAGCTCCTCCTGGGATGTCTGAGCACTCGGTTAGGTTCTTCCAACCCTGCCTCGGATACGGGCAGTATGTAATGCACAGTAGCTCACCTCTTGCACCCAGAGCGTCTCAGAAAATCATTCTCTTCTTCAGGTGACAAAGTCATCAAGGCAGCAACATCCCCCAAGTCCATCTCAGATTCTGAGGTCTCTTCAACACTTGATGAAGAGGGAGAGGGTTCCGCCAGCCTTTCCAATAAAGGGTTATGAGGAGCCAGGCATATTTTGCTCCTGACTGGTTTGCAAGTTTGTAGCTTTTATAAGGTCCATGTACTTGTTCAGGACCATTGCACCTACCCAAACTTTATCGATTACTGAACCTGACTTTGCATTGACCATGCCTCTTACCCATGCAGGGACTTTCCCATGGTTCCTACACCAAATTTCGTTCCCCCGAAATAACCTGTCTCTCTTGCTTACCGGAGTCTAGTGTCCGGCATTGGCGTTTCTGTGCCGTTTCACCCTTCCACCTCTCCCCCAGGTCCAGGAAGATCAGATTTAATCTTGTGTCGAGTCTTCTCCCAATTAGCAAATCTGCACAGCTATCCTAGTAGTTGCAAAAGGTATGGTCCCACAATCAGACAGAAACTGGGACAGTTTGGTATCTAGTGAAGTTGTAGGCTGTTTCTTTAGGCCTGCCTTCAGCGTTTGCCTTCAATTTGCTCCTTCAAAGTTTGCTCTGCTCTTTCTGCCAGACCATTGGATGATGGACGGTATGGAGCTGTCCCTATGTGTCAAATGCCATTCAACTTTAGGACATATTCAAATTCCCTGCGGGCAAATGATGTGACCAACATTTGCAGGACCCTGTGTATTGCAAAAGATGCATGCAGATTTTCTATCATCGTCCCAGTGTTTGACAAATGAACTTGAGATACACATCAAGCCACTTTGAGTGGGCATCCACAATGACTAAGAACATTGAGCCCATGAAAGGACCTGCATAGTCAACATGTAACTGAGTCCAGAGTTTACCCGGCCATTTACATGGATATGGGGAAGCTGCTGGCAGTAATTTTTGTACTTGTTGGCACTCTGGGCTCTGCCTCACCAATGTCACTATGTCTGCATCTAATCCTGGCCACCAGACATAACTTGTCACCAAGATCTTCATTTTGGAAACCCTTGGATGACCCTGGTAGAGTTCAGCCAGTATCTGGTGGTGACCTTTGCTCAGAACAATCACTCTTGTTCCCCATAATATGCCATCCTGTACTGTGATCTATTCTCTCAGGTCCAAAAAGTTTTCAATTCTGGTTGTGATGGCCCTTTGTTTTCCCCCCATCAGCACCATCTGTTTCAGTTTTTTTCAGGACTGGATCTTTCTGTGTCCAACATCTGATATTATCATGAAGTGCTTTGAGAGGCTGGTCATGGCCCACACCAACTCCAGTCTCCCAACCTGCCTCACTCCCCTACAGTTTGCCTACTGACATACCCCTAGCTCTGCACTCATCCCTGGAAAATCTGGACAATGAAGACACCTACATCAGACTCCTGCTCATTGACTACAGCTCCACCTTCAACATCATTATCTCCTCCAGACTAATCTCAAAACTGTGTGACCTTGGTCTCGGCTCTGCCCTCTGCAACTGGATCCTCAGTTTTCTGACCCATAGGCCACAACCAGTGAGGATAGGCAAATGCACCTCCTCCACAATAACACTCAACAATAGAGACCCCCAAGGATGTGTCCTCAGCCCCCTGCTGTACTCCCTGTACACCTACAGCTGTGTTTCCAAATTCCGAATGAATGCCACCTACAAGTTCGTTGATGACACCACCAAAGTGGGATGGATATTTAACAACGACGAGTCAGAGGGCTTGGTGACATGGTACAATGAAAACAATCTGTCTCTCAATATCGGCAAAACTAAAGAACTGATCATCGACTTCAGAAAGAAAGGAGGAGAACACGCCCCCATCGACATCAACGGAACTGAGGTTGAGAGGGTGAACAGCATCAAGTTCCTCAGAGTGAGAAGGCACAACAACACTTCTTCTTCCTCAGGCAGCTCAGGAAATTTGGCATGTCCATAAGGTCCCTCACCAACTTCTACAGATGCACCATAGAAAGCAAACTGTCCGGGTGCATAACAGCTTGTTATGGCAACTGCTCTGCCCAGGACTGTAAGAAACCTAGAGAAGGTTGTATGCACAGCCCATACCATCACAGAAGCCAACCTTCCATCCATGGACTCTATTTACACAGCTCGCTGCTGCAGAAAAGCAGCCAACATCATCAAAGACCCATCACACCCCGGTAATGATCTCCTACAACCTCTTCCATCAGGCAGAAGATACAGAAGCCTGAACACATACATGAGCAGGTTCAGGAACAGCTTCTTTCCGGCCGTTATCAGACTGTTGAATGGACTCTAGCCTCAAATTATGTAACGTGCAATGTAACCTGTATGTCTCTAAGTCTTTTTGATCTGTACATCCTCTGCCTGTACAACTCGTAAACAAAAGTTTTCGCTGTATTTCGGTACAATAAAATCAATCAATCAATCAATCACCATCTGTGACTGCAAGTGTGTCCAGAAAATTTAAAACCATCATGGATTCTTCCAATGGTGGTACTGACCATGGTGAATCTGCCAGCGGTAGGTGGCTCAATGCATCTGCATTTGCTACTTGGCCTTCTGGATGGTGTTCCAACTTGTAACTATTAGCACCTAGTATTAGAGCTCACTACTGAATTTAGCCTGAAGCTATTGGCAGCACCGCCTTGTCCTCTAAATAGAACTAGCAGGAGTATGTGGTCCTTAATTATTGCAAATTTGCATCCATGAAAGTACTGGTGGAACTTGCTGACTCCAAATATGACAGCCAAACCTTCCATCTCACTCTGGATGTTTTTACGCTCTGCATTAGCCAAAGTCCTGGATGCATGCTCAATTGGGCGTTCCTCTCTATTGGGCCATCCATAAGCTAACACTACCCCAATGCCGAAAGGCAGGCATCACATTGTCAATACCAGATCTTTCTTGGGATCAAAGTGTTCCAACACCTTGGAAGATGATAACTGTTTCTTTGCTTCCCTGAAAGCGATGGCTTGGCTATGTGGTCATTTCCAAGGCTGACCCTTTTTTAGGAGTTGATGCAAAGGTGTCAGGGTGGAGGCCAGATTATGTATGAACTTTCTGTAATAATTCACCAACCCAAGGAAAGACTTATGCTCTGGAACAGACATGGGAACCAGGACAGCTTTGATTGCCCTCACTTTATCTTGCAATGGGTGTAACCTGGTCTTGTTGACTCTGTGGCCCAAATAGGTCACTTGGGGTGCCTGCAACACACATTTTTACCATCTAAGGCAAATGTGCACCTGGGAGAAATGTCTAAGGATTATGACCAAGTTCTCTGAGTGCCTCTTTTTGGTCTTCCCTGTTACTAGCATGACATCTAAGTAAATGGCAACCGGGGGTAGACCTTGTAAAATGTTCTTCATCGTCTGCTGAAAAATTGCACAGTCTGACAATATCCCAAGTGGCAGTCTCATATATTGGTACAAAGCCTTATGGGTATTAATTGTAGCATACCTCTGGGAATCCTCATCTAACAGCATTTGCAAGTACAACGGTTTACCGTTTGTTTAAAATCCCCAACAAAGGTGAACTGACCTGTTGGGCTTCACAATCAATACAATTGGTGCTGCCCATTTTGCAAACTGGACTGGTTTGGTGATTCCCTCGCTTTCCAGCCTCCTGATTTTTGCCTCTGTTTTTACCTGCAAGGCAAATGACACTGGGGTGGGCCTTGCAGAACCATAGAATTGCTTCCTGGTCAGCATGCAAGATGGCCTTGGCTCCATTGATAGTCCCTCGATTTTCCTGAAAAACGTTTGGGTATTTAATTAGGACTTCACTCAGGCATCCATTTTCTAATCAAAAAATGTTGAGCCTATCTAAACCAATTCTCAACCAATTCTACCCCATCAAGCTTGGGCACCAGCCTTTTACTACAATCAGTGGTAACTGAACCAACTGCTTCTCATAAGAGACTGGAACTGAAGTTGTACCCTTAATCTGTAAAGGTTCCCCAGTATAGGTTCTCTGTCTAGCTGTTAGTCTAACTCAGACTTGTGTAAACTTAAGGGCAGGGTTCTCAAGTGAATTTTGTTGAAGACTGGTTCTATGATCACTGAAACAGCTGTGCCAGTATCGACTTCCATTAGAACCGTGTCACCACTTAATAAGACATTTATTTTGATTGGTTCTGACTTGGATGTTGCTAAGCAATTTAACTGTTCCAGTGGACTTTCCAAAGTGTGGATTCATGGATACCGGCCTATGAGTTCTCTTACTCAATTTAGGTCTCTTAAGATTCTTTTGCTCTCTCAAGTCTGCATATCAGCAGCAACTTAATGGCTTTTTGGCCTGGATCCTGAAGAAAATTTCAACCATTTGGCCAAGGCTTGGTTTTGTTTTGTGGTTTTGCTGTGCGCTGACCTAGAATCCTTCCGTTCAAGATATTTCCTGAGTGAAGCAATGCAATTGCCTTCATGCAAGTGGTGTTCCCCAAGCGCAGTCAGACTAGTGAGGGTGTCCACTTCCATCAGGACACCTTGCAACTCATATGCTCCACTTGCTGCATTTTCCAATGTTAAAGTCAGTTGTAGTGCCTGTCTGAAGTCCAGCTGGGTTTCAGCTGGTAGGCGCTTTTGCAGGGTTACATCATCAAGCTCATGTACCAAATGGTCTCTCAGCATCTCACTAAGGGTGAAACTAACGTCACATCTCTCTACCTGTCATCTAAACCTAGTCAACAATTCCAATACAGATTCCCTTGGTTCTCAAATTGCCAGTTAAAAATGTTTGCAACTCATAGTTAGAAGAGGCTTGGATTTGTAATATTCCTTAAATAAATCCGTCAACTCTTGAAAGGTTTTAGTATCTGGTGTTCCAGAGAAAGTTAGTCTCCTAATAAACAAAAAAGCTGCAGGTCCACAAGCAGTCAGGAGAATTACTTGTTGCTCTTTATCTATCCCAATGTCATTTGCTATGAAAAAATAACATATTCTTTCCACATATTGGGCCCAGTCTTCGGTGGCAGAATTGAACGAGTCAAGCTTCCCAAATAATGGTATAGTGCTAGATATGTTTACCCCAAATGAAAGACGACTGTTTTCAGGAGTGTGCTATGCTCTTGTTGACACCGAAATAACTCCACAGAGGTCAGTATCCTGTCACCAAGTCACCCTTTATTTTCATGTGGAAAGTCCTTCACACTGATCCAGCTCCTTTAGAACTAGCACTCAGAGGAAACAAGATGTCTGACAGTCTCATTTTTATCTGTCAGCCAGGACTCCCTGATTGGACCAGATTAACAGCCCCAATTAGGGAACTGATATTCTCTGAGATCCGCCTGGCTGGCCTCGTTACAATTACTACATCCACTTTACCATATTCCTTCAGTGAAACACTTAAGTTTCAAATAAAATATGTTAAAATCAGAAGTTTGTCTTTTTGATATCTATCTGATTCACAATACACTCGGGGAGACACAGAGTGAGTGATTTATTTCAACTTTTCTGCAGAACATGAACAAAAAGCATTGTTCAGTCCATTGTGCTGAAGTCAATTCTCAAACGTCATTGGTGGTTTATTTCTAAGTCTGACAATTATCATACCTATGCTTTTGCTTTCTATTGCAAAACTGTTTCAGTTACACCACCCTGAAAACTTGGCATACTATGTACAAATTAAATTGCCAGTTCCCAGGTAAATACAGGCACAATCTAATAATCAGATTTACTCATTTGCACTGGCTTGAATGGCATTACTGAGTCACCATCCATTGAGCAATTTCTGATGTCAGTTTGTTTAACTACTTTGATGGAATAACTTGAACAACTCAGGGATTCATATTCCGTTACTGATGCAATATTCCATCTCTTGTTAAAAAAAAAACATAGTGCAGTATACAGTAGTTCTAATATTTGCCAATTTGTCTGTTCACTGCAAATAAATAAAAAGAGCTGCTGGCTTGGAAATGGACAGGAAGTTTTGCAGCTAGAATCACAGTTAAGCCAATAAGAGTACTCTAAATGAATTGTATCAACATGTCAATGTTGGTAGATGTAATTTGTCTTGCAGACTTAGGCATTGCACAAATTTTGCTTGGAAAAAGCTTTTGTGAGCTTCCTCAATGTATTTGATTACTTGGTTATGGTGTAGCTTTACTTGAGGAGGGCTAGCTTCAGTGATTGGCATGGATTTGTCAGACAACGTGGAAAATATATCCTTTTGCTTGAAGGCAAGGCCCAGTTGGTTAAAAAGTAATTGGCAAATGGCCAGCAGTGCAGATAGTGTCCCTCTCAATCTCTGAGGCATCAATCAATGTTTAATCCAAAGCTTAACACATGACAAAAATTTTAAAAATATATAGGGAAGAAGGGAGTTGCGATTTCTCTGGCAGCGTGTTACAGTTCATCAAATATTCGTGTAAGAGGGGAACTTGCAAAACCTTTTTAATGGTTACACTGCTTGCAAACACTTGTAATTCAATTTGAAAAGTGAATAATGACTGCAGCTTGTATCTGAGGTCAATAAGTTGCAGTCAGTATCTCCAAATGATGTACCTATGAAGCTTATATTGGGACTCAAAAACTAAAACAAAAGTAAAATAAAGGCTCTGCTTACAAATGTTTTTGCTTAGAATCCCTTCATTTCAGCAGGAAAAAAAAGGAAATAAGAACAGGGTGAGCAGGCTTTAATTTTGAATAACTGGCAGGCAGACAAACCATCCATTGGTGATTCAATTAAAAACAGGCAGTTTTGGATAGAAACATAATTGCAAAAGTAATTTTAATCAGGCACAAATATCTTAAGACCATAAGACCATAAGACATAGGAGCAGAAATTAGGCCATTCGGCCCATCGGGTCTGCTCCGCCATTCTATCATGGCTGATAAGTTCCTCAACCCCATTCTCCTGCTTTCTCCCCGTAACCCTTGATCCCCTTGATAATCAAGAACGTATCTATCTCAGTCTTAAATGTACTCAATGACCAGGCCTCCACAGCCTTTTGTGGGACTGAATTCCATAGATTCACCACTCTCTGACTGAAGAAGTTTCTCCTTATCTTCATTCTAAAGGGTCTTCCCTTTACTCTAAGGCTGTGCCTGCGGGTCCTAGTCTCTCCTACCAATGGAAACATCTTCCCAACATCCACACTGTCCAGGCCATTCAGTATTCTGTAAGTTTCAATTAGATTCACCCCTCATCCTTCTAAACTCCAACAAAGATAGTCCCAGAGTTCTCAAACGTTCCTCATATGTTAAGCTTTTCGTTCCTGGGACCATTCTCGTGAATCTCCACTGAACTTGCCCCACGGCCAGTATATCCTTCCTGAGATATGGGGTCCAAAACTGCACACAATACTCCAAATGTGGCCTGATCAGAGCCTTATAAAGCCTCAGTAGTACATCCCTGCTTTTATATTCAAGTCCTCTCAAAATAAATGCCAAAATTGCATTTGCCTTCCTGACTACTGACTCAACCTGCAAGTTTACCTTGAGAGAATCCTGGTCTAGAATTCCTAAGTCCCTTTGCACTTCAGACTTCCCCACTTAGAAAATAGTCCATGCTTTTATTCTTCCTACCAAAGTGCATGACCTCACACTTTCCCACGTTGTACTCCATCTGCCACTTCTTTGCCCACTCTCCTAACCTGTCCAAATCCTTCTGCAGCCTCCCCACCTCCTCAATACTACCTTTCCCTCTACCTATCTTTGTACCGTCTGCAAAATTAGCCAGAATGCCCACAGTTCCTTCATCTAGATCATTAATGTATAAAGTGAAAAGTTGTGATCATACCTCATCACTTGTCTTCGCTATCTAAGGCATTGGTTACCATTAGTAAGCAGTTACTTTTCTTTTGGTCAGTTGGGTGTCTAATACAACAGTCGCTAAATCTAACTCCTGAGCAACCTGCCTTTGGAGAATTTCTGCTTGCTGAGCACACAGTACGCACTCTATCAGTACATGAGCATACTCCATTCACCTCAGTCCGGTGCACTTAATCGCATTTTTGCTGCTCCAAGATATTGAGACACCCCGACTCTGAGAGGTCATGTCCTGAAAGTTAAATAGCTAAAAAAAATGCAGTTATCTGGAGTTAACTGAGAAGAATTCCAGCTCTCAGTTACTGGTCTCTCTTTTCAAGTTCAGTGAGTGATCAAGGTTAGCTGATCAATCATCAACAGAAGCCTGGATTACTAGGGATCTCGTAGGTTCAGCCAGTGGAGTAGTGGATTCTATCCACAAGTTTATATAGATCCATTCTTTCATCTCAGACACATCAAAACTGCCCATGCAGGAGAAGAATCACCAGTTGGTAGTCATATATGGCTGAGGGACAGTAAATGATGAAAATGTCACCTAAGTAGCATGGCAAAAAAACATGACTTGCTGTTACATGTGGAACTACATCACTGCCTTCCTGCATGGTACAGAATGGGCATCATACCTCATCACAATGCTGTTCAGTAATTGACAATGGAGAGTTATTACAGCTATCACACACCCCTCTGTCAGTCATGGTCCACAGTGAGCCCCAGATATTAAAAACACTGTTCTCAACTTAGCTTTTGGAGAACAATGTCCAGGAACTGCTATCCCAGGTTTCAGTGTTCTCACCACCTATGGTATTGCCAGCTGCTCTGAGTATGATGGAGGACCTCCATGGAATAAAGGAGGCATGGTTAATAAGTTTGCACATGACACCAAAATTGGTGGCAGAGTGGACAGTGAAGAAAGTTACCTAGGAGTACAAAAAAGTCTTGATCAACTGGGCTAGTGGGCCAAGGAATGGCAGATGGAGCATAATGCAGATAAATATGATGTGTTGGATTTTGGTAAGACGAACCAGAGCAGGACTTATGCAGTTAATGGTAGGGCCCTGAGTAGTGTTGTCAAACAGAGAGGCGTAACTGTGCAGCTACATCGTTCCTTGAAAGTGGGATCACAGGTAGACAGGGTGGTGAGGAGGCATTTGGCCTGCTTGCTTTCATCATAAGAGCATCGATACAGGAATTGGAATGTCATGTTACAGTTGTACAGGCATTGGTAAGGCCATATTTGGAGTACTGTATACAATTCTGGTCACCCTGCTACAGGAAGGGAGTTATTAAACTGGAAAGGGTGCAAGAACGATTTACAAGAACGATACCGAGACTGGAAGGTTTGAGTTATAAGGAGAGGCTGGATAGGCTGAGACTTATTTCCCTGGAGTGTTGGAGGCTGGGCAGTGATCTTATAGAAGTTTATCAAACCATGAGGGGCGCAGATAAGGTGAATAGCCAAAGTCTTTTTCCCAGGGTAGGGGAGTTCAAAACTAGATGGTATAGGTTTAAGGTGAGAGGGGAAAGATTTAAAAAGGACCTGAGGGGCAACTATTTCACACAGAGGGTGGGGCATATATGGAAATAAGCTGCCTGAGGAACTGGTAGAGGCAGGTACAATTACAACATTTAAAAGACATTTGGACAGGTACATGGATAAGAAAGGTTTAGGGGGATATGGGCTTAATGCAGACAAATGAGACAAATTCAGGTTAGGAAGCATTGTCGGCATGGTCAAGTTGGATCGAAGGCCCTGGTTCTGTGCTGCATATCTCTATGACTCTATGACTCACTGAGCAGCAACCAATGGGATGCTCTGGATGTCTAATTCCATTATACATTCCAGTCTTGCTCACCATCCATTTCTGAAGCAGAGAAATAAATATGAGTGAGAATTAGTAGCTTTTCTATGGTCGAGGTGAATATACAGCAATAAGGCACAACAACACATGAGCCTTCCATATATGAATCTTCAGAGAACAATTTTTACCAACCGTTGTTCCAAGTTTTATTGTCATTTCCTTGTAGACAGATATCATTATAAAGTTACAAACTTCCTTGGCAGTTTCCATTGTAACTTTGTTCGAGGATGTTTCTGATGTGACAAAGTTTACACCAAAATATAACTGCAAGGAACGAGGTTTTTGTTTACAAGAAATGAACATAGACATAAGATATAGTTGGTTGATCGCAGTTATACATCGTACAATTGATTTCATTATATCTCAGAGAGTGAGTGTGTAAAAATCCTTGTTCCTGTTCCAGCTCCTGTTCACAAGCTAGCATTTCCTATTCA
Source organism: Rhincodon typus (assembly GCF_021869965.1). Classification (NCBI taxonomy): domain Eukaryota; kingdom Metazoa; phylum Chordata; class Chondrichthyes; order Orectolobiformes; family Rhincodontidae; genus Rhincodon; species Rhincodon typus. Next base: position 31,220,996 of record NC_063354.1, read on the forward strand.
CTATGAACCCCACGCGAGGGTAAGATTGTGTTGAGCCTGAAATCAAGCATGGTCTCACCGTGGTGTTCGATCATTCAGTTGGAACAGAATGAATAGTCACCATTGAGGATTGCAACTGACCATGGAATTGTTCCCTACCCATGTCCATTACGTGTTGAGGAAAAACCAGAAAAATAGTCTGCAAGTTGTCGAAGTCAGCATAAATATTGAAACAACTTAAAGTATAAAGATCACAAATAAAACCTTGGTTTCTTCCCTTTGACAATACTGCAATTGCTTGATAAAAGATTGAGCATTAGTGTAATGTTACCATGTGAGTTAGTCTCAAATTGCTCTCTCCACTGTTTTAATGGAGGCCTCAACTGGCTCAGGTTAAATGAGACCTATTGTTTCCATTAGCAGAAAGAGAAATTTAAAATGAACAATAAATTCAGTTTTTGTATAATAATGCTTCTCACAGTAAATTACAGGATTCTTACTGGAAAACCACACTGTTTTGGATCCTGGAGATTGTATATGCTCAATTGAATCTAAACCAATATTTTACAGAAATGGTTCATGAGCACATATGTTGGGTTAGTAAGTGTGCTTTTTGCCAGATGTTGGATCAACATCAAGACTGCAGTGAACTTAATTCCTCTGAAGTTATTTTGTCACATTTTTTTGTACTGTGTGTGGAGTTTTTTTTAATTTATTAAGATAGGTAGTTTGAAAGAAAGCACGTCTAATTCAGGGTTGCTTGTGTTAGATACCAAATAAAGCTTCTTCTATGCTGTAAGAATAATTAATTCCTAACCATTGTACAAATGTATCGTTTTCCCACCCCAGTCACCCTTGCAACTTCTTGGAGTGAATCTGCTGATTTAGTATTTTGAACTGATTTTATTGAGACTGTTCGAATCTCCCACAGGATCCTTACATTTATTGGAGTGGGAGAAAGAAAGAGAGAGAGTGCAATTCTTCATCCTATTGCTCTGGCACCGATTCAAACCATGATCCCAGAGGTAAACTGTTTGCCTTTCACCGACTTTGCCATGTGTTATTTCTACATGTTTACAATGAATCTTTCTTAATCAAGTAATACTCGTTAAGATACACTTTGCTCTATCTCATTTTACATTATACCTGCAGTCAGATTGTTAACTCTACCTTGGCTTATTCATTAGTACAACTGATCAGGATTTCTCCAATAAGTAAAGACTATCAAGATGCTGGGGCATGATTCATATATTCGACTGGATGCAAATGTGTTAGAGTTCCAACGTTCTCGTCTGAAATGCTTGAGGAATCAAAGGTCGGCTTTTATAAATTCAACGGTTGCAGCTCGAATCTATGACAACAAGTTGATTTTATGACTTGTATTGGTGTTGACTTGGGGCAGGGTTTTCTGGAGCTGGGTTTGCTCAGTGAGACCAAGCAGGCAGTGCAATGTGCTTACAGAGCAGAATCAGTTGAATTTCAGCCACACTCGTGCAAAATCCAGAGGTCAGCCGACAGCTGGCTATACTGAACCTCAGCAGAATGATTGATGGGATTTATCTGCCAAGATGGGTGGCTTAAGATGGGCTTATGTGTACAACCTTTTTTTGGCTTTGGCTTTGAACTCCCTTTGCTGCGTTAGGGTCAGGCAGCACTGTGCAGGCCCAATGCGGCTGAGAAAATCCTTTCTTTCCTGCATACATTACTAAAAAAATGCCTTTTTGTCTGAATAGTTTTCTGTTCATGAAGTTATGTCTCTGGCAGCAAATGCAAGAACATATGAAAAGGTCTTTTGTGCATTAACTAGCAGAAAATTTCAATCCCACAGTTTGTCTTAATGTCAAGTATTTGTCTCAATATTCAAATGAGTAAACAAGTCCTACCTATAAAAAGCTTGTTCTCTCTTACTTTACAGTTTAAAATTGCCTTTTCCCTGAGGGGTACTAAGTTATTGTTAGGTTCACTTCAGCATAGAATTATAGTTAGAGACACTTGCTGCATAAGATCTGCGAACACAGAATTAACAGAATTTGGCAAATATTTGAACTAGCACTCCTTTCACCCAGCAACTCCTGAAAGGAATCCAAATTTAAACTTACATACCTTTTTCATTGCAAGAAGTTACTTTAAGTCACGTAGAATGTTTTTTTTTTCCAAATTGAAAGCATTATGATTTAGCAGATTAGTACAGAATAATACAAACCAGAACACAGTTTATATTTAACACATTTATAACCAAACAATTTGCTGATCAGGACAGTCAGTAGCTAAAAACAGAAATCTCTCTATTTCTATGATCCACTTTAAAATTACACTTCCAGTGACAGCAATATATATGTTTGGTTTCATTTACTATTCACAATTGTGTGAGGTAACGTCAGTGAAAACCATTTGTACTTTTGCTATATCCCCACATCAACTGCAGGCAAATTCTGTACTAATCCAATAAACTGATATCCTTTCTCCAATAACTATTTTGTAAAATTCCAATTAGATTTTGAGTGCCATCTCTATCGTTGTGGTCCACAGAGTATCTATTGTGCAAGTGGAATATTGGCTTAGTAATTTGTAGCATTTTTGAGAGAGGCCAAATTCCAGGAATATCCAGCTCATTTTAGATGCTTAAATTCATTCTGCAGCCAACACCAGGGTCTGAATTTAATTGCAATGGAATTGGTCCTGATGTTTGGTGGGCCAGAGTTATCCTATTATGGCCATCTCCAGAGGATCTGACACAAGTCTATGCACATTGGTGAAAGTCCTGAAATGCTACTGGAAGGACATGGAAAAGGCTTTGTGTGCTTCAGCTGGCCCCTGGGTAGGAAGGCAATCCTTGACCTTTCCTCTCCATGACTGAGTCACAGGGAGCCAAAAAGACAACAGTTACTCTGTCCTCAGAGCAGGATTATCTGCCATGATTGCAGCAAAACCAATTCTTTTATCTGTGGACGTATTAATGATTTAACAGCTGAACTCTATTAACATTCACATCACCATACTCTCCAAAGTGAAATATCTTGCAGGAAGTCACCACAGTACTGCCCTTGAAGAGTATCTCCTTAAAGAGTAAATTTGTTTTGCAACAAAACCTTGGAAGATATGATACAATTTAGGAATACATCCCGTGGCAGAAGAACATCAAAAAACTGTATTGGTGCCTTCACCAAAGAATTTCTGTACGGTGTGTCTCATTTCCCATTGAGATAGTGCTAAGTCAAGCAACTCCGAGAAGGTATAACAATATAGCTGTTCATAATATCTCTGCATATCACTGCACCTGACTCCCATGTCTGGGGTTAAGTCTCAATGATGAACTTTCATTGGTTTGCTGCACTAACTAACCTCCACAGGGTGTTTGATAGTTATATATTTCACTTTGGAACTAAATTATATGTTGTGTTGTGACTTGTTAGGTAAAGGTGGTGGGAAATTCTCAAAACTGCTCCCAATCTAATATTGAAACTTTATGGGAATTTTGCCCGAAACTCTCTATGTGTTTCTGCTTACTACCATTAATACAGCAGGACTGCATAGTCTCTAAAGAAATTCCAGAATCACTTCAGCTCTGTTTAAGGGGTTGTCATACGATATGCATCAATGTTGTGTAAAACTGAATTTCTCAGTGATCAAAGCATGTGCAAATACTACTGAAACTGTCAAAATGGCTAACATGTACATGCAATGCAAATGTCAAGACATGTATATTAATATTTGAGAAATGAGAGCAATTAAATCACATGTTAATAGAATGCATCCTTTAACATTGTATTAATAATAGATCTTAAGAATAAAGTCTCAAATTCCAATTCCACTACACTTGTAGAAAAGATTTTCCATTTTAGCCACATGTTTCTGCACATTTAAGTTGGACCAATATTTGTTAATTCCAAGACAAAATTCCAAACTTTTCAACTCTAGGGGAAGTCTAAATGTTTAAAGAGTTGGGCTTTCAAGATCTAAATTTGTATTCAACCTGAACATGTGACAATAAAACCCTTGGTGTATGTTGGCTGTCAAAGCTCTATGTGAATTGGCCTTGGCTGTGTCTATCCAGTTTCTAAAGAACGTAGACTTCCAACACAATTGTGCCTAACTTTTGAATTGTGAAGAAGTTTCATATCAGATTCAAATTATTTACTCTGTTTTGCTTCCCACAGAGAATTTCTCCAACAATTTTCTGTGTCTGTTCCTAATTTTCTTCTGTTTGGTTCTCTCAATCAATCCATAGACATTCAGAGGCCTCCTTTAGAGATTCCCAGCTGCACAGGTACCTGTCTTCATCTAATTCGAGTTATTCCATGTGATATCAAGGAGAGGTTTGAGGCACTGGACACTGTAAAGACTATGAGCCCTGATGACATTCTGGCAATGGTACTGAAGACTTGTGCTCCAGAATGTGCTGTGTCCCCAGCCAATTACAATTACAACCCTGGATCTACCAAACAATATGAAAAGTCGCCCACAAATGTCCTGTGCATACAGAGCAGCACAAATCCAACTTGCCCAATTACCACCCTATCGGTCTACTCTTGATCGTCAGAAAAGAGATGAAAGGTTTCATCAACAGTGCTAACAATCAGTAACTGTTCAGCGATAACCTATTCAGTGATGTCACGTTTGGGTTCCACTAGGGCTACTCAGCTTCTGACCTCATTACAGCTTTGGTTCAATCATTGACAAATGAGCTGAATTCCAGATGGGAGGTGAGAGTGACAGCCCTTGACATCAAGGCCATATTTGACTGAATGTGACATCAAGATTCCCTAGCAAAACTGGAATCAGTAGGTATCGTGGTAAAGCTCTCTGCTATTGGAGTCATGTCAGGCATTAAGGAAGATGGTTGAGGTGGTTGAAGGTTAGTCATCTCAACTCCAGGACATCTATCCAGTAGTTCCTCAGGGTGGTGTCCGAGGTAAAACCATTTTTAGCTGCTTCACCAATGACCTTCCCTTCATCATAAGGTCAGAAGTGAGGATATTTTCGAATGTTTGTACAATGTTCAGCACCATTCATGACTCCTTAAATACTAAAGCCATCCATAGCCAAATGCAGCAAAACATGGACAATATCCAGGCTTGGCCTGACACATGACAAATAACATTCACACCATACAAGTATCAGACAATGACCATTTCCAACAAAAGTGAATCTATCATCCTTTGACATTCAAAGGCATTATCATCACTGAATCCACCACTATCAACATTTTTGGGGATTCCCATTGACCAGATACTGAAATAATCTCACCATGTAACTACGTGGCTACAAGAGTAGGATAGAGGCTAAGAATCCTTCAGTGAGCAACTCACCTCCTGACTTCCTAAAGCCTGTCACCATCTAAGTCAGGAATGTAATGGAATACTCCCCACATGAATGGTTACAGCCACAACAACATTCAAGAAGCTTGACACCATCTGGAACAAATCAGTCTGCTTGATTAGCACCACATCCACAAATATTCAGTCTGTCCACCACTGACACATGGTATCAGCAATGTGTACCATCTAGAAAATGCACTCCTTCCTAACCAATGACTGTTATCAGATAGAAGGACAATGGCAGGAGATACATGGGAACACATTACCTGCAAGTTTCCCTCCAAGCTACTTATATATGAAATATATCATTGTTCATTCAGCATTAGGCAGTCCAAATCCCAGAACTCCCTTCCTACTGGCATTGTTGGTTACCGACACTATATGGACTGTATCAGTTCAAGAAGGCAGCTCACAAACACCATCTTTAGATTTAGATTTTATTGTTGCGTTTACTCAGGTACAGATGTGCAGGGACACAGTGAAAATTGTACACATGGTGCCATTTAGGTACAAAGATACCTAGGTACAAAAAGACTTAGGTACAAAGTAGTAAAAGAAAGAAACAAAGTTAAAAAGTTAAATATTATGGACCATCATGGTATAAGTCGAAAAATAAAGAAATAAGGTAATAGTTAACGTTAAAGTCCTCAAGGGCAGTTAGGTATTACCAATAAATGTCGGCCCCACCAGTGACACATCCCACAAATGAATGAGAAAAAAACACGACATGCGGTAAGTGGGAGCTCTGATACAATGGATGATGCTCTTCTAAGACTGGGGTTGAACTCCTTTATTAGCCAGATCAGGCACCTTGATTTATACCAGGTTGTAGTGCACCCAAAATATAAATGCCTGATCCCAAGGGGGTGGGGGTGGGGGGGTGGTGGTGGGGGAGTGGGGCCTGAAATGGAAACTATTCCACTTTCTATCGGTATCATCTGTCATTAAGATGAGGAGAATTTAAAAGAAAGTCAGACCCTATTATTCTAGCTTTTGGAATTAGGTGGGTCACATTTAATAGTGTAAATACTCGGAACTGGCTCATGGATCTGCTTTATCAGAGTATCGGGGTAAAAGGCACATAATTACCTGCTTATGATTCTTCCAACCTCAGTTAAGGATATTTTCAAATGCAATCCACAGTTAGCTGCAGTGTGGCCCCATATAAAACCCAAAGACTGACTTTCACAAGAGAATCTCTCATTCCTTTTCACTATCTTTATTCCTATTTTTGACAGTTACATTAGATTTGAAGACGTCAAGCACACTTATAGACTCGCAAATTACCTAAGGTGACAGATGTCTCAACAGCTTTAAAATCAAAACATCAGTAATTTAGAAAGAACACTTTTCCCCTGAATAGGCACAGGTCAAAGCATTCCGAGAAGTTTTGTGGTGACTCCATTCTTGTTCACAATCTACACAGAAAAGGCTGGTTGTCAATTTAACAGCAACACGCAACAGTAGCTGCTGCTGTTCACTGTCACAATCTGTGTTGTGTGTTATGGGAAAAGATTATTGCTCTTCATCTGTTACAGTCTGCGCTGCACTTTCTTCATGAATAATGCTTGGAATGTTGTTAAGTTGGAAACTTCAAACTACCTTTGCAATACTTACTTCAGGAGTCAGGGGCCATTTGTAGCATCTTCTGTCCGCACTACCATGATCATGTGACTTTGTCACTCATGTCTTTGTCACCTCTAGAATGGACTACTCCATGTTTTCTCCTCTGAATTAGCTTCGTGAGCACCAGCACTTCCTCTGTTTGGCCCACCATCAATGGCTGTACCTACAGTTGACTTGCTTCCATCCCTAGAATTCTCCAGCTAAAGCCTTCTGCCTTTCTGGCTCATTGAAACACACTAATCTTAGATAATGCCTGGTCTAATACTGTCTTCTTTGCTCCTCTTTAAGTTGTTTCTTCAGCTCTGTGGACACTTTTCTGCATTCAAGACTGTGTACATTATTGATGCTCAAGTGGAAATTCCTATTTAAAGTAAGTCTTGAAATTCAGGATCAAGATCTTTACAAAGGTACACTTATAAGGCATCCACGACAATGTGTTTCTTGGAGTTTCATTCTTATAATGTTAAATGTGTTCAGATTTTTAACACAAACGTCTGCTGCACTCTGTTATCTTTCACTTTTTAGCTGCATTAACAAACAACATGAGGAAATAACAACAGTTAAAAGATGGATATCAGTGTTCAATATAAAATATCCCATAAAAACCGAAAGAACTGCAGATGCTGGAAATCAGAAACAAAAACAGAAATTGCTGGAAAAGTTCAGCAGTTCTGGCAGCATCTGTGGAGACAAATCTGAGTTAATGTTTTGGGTCCAGCGACCCTTCTTCAGAACAGATAAAATACTCCAGTATACTTTCCTCCACAGCTTGGAAAATGGAAATGTCATGATAGTGCCGTGAAGAGAAGGAAATCTCTTTAAACTTTGAATTGAATAACAGGTGAAGAACATAGGGAGAGAAGATTTATATTTGGCTGCAAGGAATAATGTGCCCTAAAGGTGAGGATTGTGTTTGACATTCAAGGGAAATATTTTGAAGTTTGAAACAAATGGGTAAGACACCCCCCATGTCAGCAGCAAACATTCAAAACTTGGTGGAGATGATGGCCTAATGTTTACGCTTTTAATAAGTAATCAAAAAGCTCTAACCTAACGATCTGGGGATTTGGGTTGAAATCCACGTCCACAGCATCATGGCATTTAAATGCAACTGAGAAATCTGGAACTGAAAGATAATCCCCGTGATGGTGACCACGTCAATTATCATCGATTACCATCAAAATCCATCTGGCTCAATATTGTCCTTTTGTGAAGAAAATCTGCCATTTTTATCTTGTCTGGCCAACAACGAACTCCAGAGCCACAGCAACATGATAGACTCCTAACTACCTTCTGAAATGTCTTAGCAAGACATTCAGTTGAATCAAACAATGCTAACATTTCTAGACATAGCTGCATTTTGTGATTTTTTTTTACATGAACACACATTAAGTATAATGTTCTGACATTGAATCTAAGAATCAAAAAACATTTTCAATTCAAAACTAAATTTCAGATAAACACTGCTTCTGGGCAAGATTTTCCATTTCCAAAGCCAGAAAATAGTCTCCTAAATGGTGTTCTATTAATAATATAATTAGATGTTTCAATGGGAGAATTAATGTAGTGGAAGCTGATCTCTGATAGAATCAATGATCTTTTCTCATCCTTGACTCTTTTCATAATCTTTATGTCTCCTTGTATTCATGTAGTCTGTAACCACAACTGCACTAAGCACACGATAGAGCTGCAAACAGATAACTCTTTCAGGCAGTGATACCAACAGCACAAGATGAATTTGAGCTCCTCTTGATGTCATTGCAAGGTCAAACGGTTCCTTGCTACCAACTGAGAGCTAAACATAGTCAATTATTTGAAAACTGCATGTCATATTTATTCTGCAGAGTATTCCGTAGAGTAAGGCAAAAGATTTCCATTAGATATTGACAGCAAAATAATAGGCTATTCAGGAAAATATGTGCGTTGTACAATTCTCAATGTAGTGAAACATCTGATTTTTTTACACTTTGTCTTCAGAATGTGGTGGTCTCTGTACTTATTCAATCTCCATAAAGCTAAATTAGCACGGTTACTATGAAGCTTTGTTAACCCCTATTCACTTCTTACAAACCAAATTAGCAATATTTGAACATGAAACCTTCAAAGGTTCCATCCTAATCAAAGCAACAATCTGAATGGTATTAGTGAGAAGACTACTTTTGTGTTCCCCAATTAATGCCTGTCCTTTGCTATTCTCTCTCTTGGACTTTACTTGTCCCTATATTGCTTCCTCCTTTGCCTATTCTCATGCTCCTCTTTCACGTATTAGTTTGTTTAATATTCAGTTACGTGTTTTTCAAAAGTTTCTTTCCATTATGTCATTTATTCTGATTTGCTTCTCTGCCAACACTTTCTTTCCACCAGTTTCTAACTTGTTTCTCAGAGTTTCTATCCTTATAGTCTTCTTTGGTCTCTTCCCCCACGAGGTCTGAATGACTCAGTAATGCTGCTGCTGCCAATACTGTGACAGCGCAATAACTTCGGCTTCTGTCTGCACAACCTGCTCCTTACTGCCAAATCCAGCACACGCTTTACACACGCTTTAATGAGCTGTGAACCTGGGGAAATGACATACGCCACTGTTTGAGACCACATTTGCAGATTGGTGACTTGCCTAAAAGGAGAGGAACCTCTTTTACACCACCTCCAAACATACAAACCTTTTTCAGTAGCTCCCAGAGTAGACATGACCATGAGGGGAGCGTTATAAAACGGAGGTTGATCTCCTTCCGATAACTAAAACCTAAACACCCAGAGAGGATCGCTTCACCTCATAAACTGTTATAAGTATGAAAAGTGGTATAACCTGCCTCTTGCCCCCCCCAATCTGTTATAAAGAAGTGGTTAAATGAAATGAAATTCTTTCACTCACTTTATAATCAACAAGTAACTATTTATTTATCTAACTAACAGTGAACCAATTAACAGAACTACTAACAAACTGAACAATTTCCCCTTAACAACTAATCCTGAATAAAACAAAATTCTAATGGTGCACTGTTCAAATAAATATAAGTCCCGCTTATAAAAACCAAAATAATAAAAAAAATTAAAACTTAATCTCCTGCAATTACAGCCAGGATATGTCTTCTGGAATGCTCCGTGCTCTCTTCGCTGATCTTTAGCCAGGAATGCCTAAATCCATTGAATTCTTGTGTCAAGAATATAAACTAAAAGTGCTGCTGATGGTTTTCTGAGAGTTTAGAGAATTCTGTGAGAGCCAGTGATTTTTCTCTATACAGCTGATACATTATTAACTTTATTAGATGGCAGATGCTTTCACACCAATTTTCAAATGCCCTCTTCTTTTATACCCTTGATGACCTATTAATTTCTTATAATAGGATTGGTCCTAGGTTGTCAAAACTATCAGATTTAAATTTAATTGGTTTTTAATTTCTAAGTGCCTGGTTTAAGTTAATTAGCTGATTTTCAAACAGGTTGCCTTAATAACAAAACAAACTACTGCCTGGGTTGTTAACCACACAGCCTTTTGATTCAATTTCAGAAGCTCTCTGTGCACCTGCACATTTTTAAAAAAATCTCCAAGCCTAGATAAAACACATCATCTTTAAAAGGGGTCATGCACTCATCCCCCCTATCATTTTACAAATATCAAATACTCTACCCAACTTCGCAACAGGAGCAAGATAGTTGACAGGAATGAAGAGGCGTGACAGTGATATATATATATTTTTTTTTGACGTGGACATCTGCTGTTTGAAATGCTAGAGATTCCCTTGATGTTTACTTTATAATGAAATGGGAAGGAATTGCAAACATTGTAAATTCTGTGTTACATTTAATATTTAGTTAGTTATTAAGAATAGCTTTAAAGCTAAATCTTCATAAACATACAGAGAATTTGCATCTGTTGCAATCACTAGCTGAGGTCCCCAGAACAATACTCTGCCCTGCCCTTTTTACAAGTTTGGAATAACATCAGCTGGCTTCCTTTCCTCCAGCATGACCTTCTAAACATTGTACAACTTCGATTCTATGCATGGTCTTTTCATTGCTGTCAGATGCATCAAAATCTTCAGTTTTACAAATTGTTACAAACTCCAGTTCCTGAACTGAACATTTCTTTGCTAGCTCCTGTTTTCTTAGAGTTGGTCAAGTACTATTTCAACAATGCTATGCAAATACTTTCTGCAAATTTTACATGCAAATAATTTAAGAGCTCCCCTATCTCCCCTATACTCTCTCCCCTGTCTGATTCTTAAGGGCCTCATTTCTTTTTATTACTCAGCTGTAGTTTGTATTCACAGTAGTACTGATGCTCATTTTGCATTTGTAGATTTTATCAGCACAGAGACTAGAGTTACAGATTTAATTTGTTTCAGTATCGTTTCCTTTTTGATGTTTTAAGTTCTGTTGTAGGTTGCTTAGTTTATTAAATACTGACACTCACAGGGGAGTACCTCCACCTAATTGAGTACCTGGGTTAACATTATATTGTAAAAATAATATTTATAATGGTCATTAAGAACCTCAGAAAGTATGTTACAAGCACTTTCCACAAGGAGACTGGGCTAATGATCAAATTTTGAATCATATAATACAGTAATTTTGGGATTGACTTTCAGTGGTTTAGTTTTTTAATCACAGACTTATTTGATTTGTTAAAAACGGGTATGTTATAAAACATTTTTTGAGTAAGATCACACAAGGAATTTGCATTAGTTGCCTAATGAGCATAAATAATCACCTGAAACGTGAATTAAAACTACAAACCGGCCTGAAACCTTCATAATGAAATGGTATAAGATTTAGAGGAATGAGAGGTGATCTTATTGAAACGTATTGGGCCAAATTTTTCCGAGGACTGCCACTCCAGCTCTTTTTTTTGTACGGAAGGAAAGAGGACAACATTTCTAAGGGGAGGTTCCGCTCAGGGCTCCCTCTGAAATGCAGAGACACACTTCCACTTGACAGTTCTCTCTAAAGTACAGAACTGGCAGAACAAGGCAAATGACACTCCCTTTTCACAGCAGTCAGCAGCCATACTCTGAAATGCAAAAGTCCTGCTGTCAAAGCGTAGGTAGGTAATGTTAGTGTGATGTAAGGGTGCTGGGATGATAGGGTGCCAGCTGGGGAGAGAAAGTAGGTGCCAGGTGATTGAATGCCAGATGGGTGGGAGTTAAGGAGCCAGCTAAGTAGGGTGCCAGACAAGCTGGTGTTTGGATGCCAGCTGCGCAGGGTGCCAGCTGGGTAGGATGCCAAGGTGGCAAGGCAGGCAGCTACATGTTTAGGGTAGATCAGGCTGGACTGGAGAAATCTGGGCTGGACAGCACTGTGGAGGGTAGGTAGCAGGTAAGATGGGTTTGAGTCCAACAATGTCGGTTGGGTCAGGTCTGTCCGGCTTGGGAAGGAGGGCACGCAGTGGGTAGGGTTGTGTCTGGCCCGACATGGAGGAGAATGGGTGGTCAGGTCAGGCAGCAAGTTCATCAAGTTGGATTGGATCAGGGTCAGATCCGACTCTAGGTTGGGGTGGGTGCGGGATTTTGGGCTCAGTGGCGGGAGGGGGGTGGTGTTTCGAGGGTTTTCCTTCTGGGCAACAGATGTCACATCCCTGGGCAGGATTAGGGAGGGTGTTGGGTTCTGGGACGGGTATGGTTGGGTCCTGAGGTTTCAGACCAGAGCCTGGAGAGGTGAAAGAGATCTGGTGGATGTGTAGTTGGGAGTTTGTGAGATAAGTACAGGGTCAGCTTCATAGTTACTCAGAAGTTTGACTGTGTATGTAGTAGTCTAATTTTTCCTGAGTAATTATTTTTCTTAATTTCATTGAACTATGCGAGGTGTCTTATGTTTATTTAGTCTTAGAAGGTTCCAGACAGAAAGGAATTGCCCTGAGGAATATTCAATTTCCTGGGCAATTACTTTGTAGTCTGCTATGAGGGGGATTCTGCAGGGTCCCCATGCAGAACTCCCATCTATATTGGAATAATGATGATCAGACCAATGGAAAATCTGCCCCATAATATCCTGATGGGACTGGGTAGGGTGGATACAATGATGATGGCACTTATAGGAAAGGTTAGAACTAGTGGGCTCAGTTTAAGTATAAGAAGTAGAGGTGAGGAATAATTCTTTCAGAGTCATTATTCTGTGCCATCCTATCCAGCAACAAACACTGGAGGCTAGGACATGGAATATGTTCAAGGCTGAGTTAAATGATTCTTGATTGACAAGGGAGTTGAGGGTCATGGAGGATCAGACTGGAAAATGGAGTTGAGAATACAATCAGATTGGCCATGATCTTACTGGATGGTAAAGCAGGCTTGAAGGGCTGAATAGCCTGTTCCTGTTCCTAAATCTGATGTTTATATAACATGTTTAGGTAGTAATAAATAAAGAACTGTTCAATCATTTTGAAAAAGGTTGACTCATATTGGTTCCTTCCCAAAATAGGCTTATTGAAATTCGGAGATTCCCACATACCCATCCCTGCACTCCAGCTATCTCTTGCTTATCCAAGCCTTGTCAAAGATCAATAAAGAGCAACTTAATAAATCACAATAATGAGCCAGTAGGCACCGAAAGTATATTTGTATAATCAGTGAGAGCTGCAGCCTGTTCCATGCCCAGTAGGAAGAACTTGAAGCTTATGCACAACATAAAAGTGTCTTTGTAGCTCACAGTTTCACATTAATGTGCTTTTCTCCTATTAATAAAATCAAGAGATATTGGCATTGCCAACAAGTTCTCCATATATTTGAAGCTTGTATTGCTGGGGAACATTGCTTCTTTTTGCAGACTTTTTATTTGTAAAGATACATTGCTGGACTTATTGTACCTGTTAGAAAGTGATGGCTATACTTGTTAGATGAAGCAAGTTACTAAAATTGGTTAAGCCTTCCTGTTAGCTACACATCTTTCGTCAATGATTGTTTGTATTGATATTAGGCAACTTACTCACATCCATCTTGGAGTATACTTTTCCTTATTTATTCTTCCATGGGATGTGAGCAACACTGGCAAGACCAGCATTAGTTGGCCTTTCCTTACTGCCTTTGAGAAAGTGGTGTGGAACTGCCTCCTTGAACCATTGCAATCCATGTGGTATGGGTACATTCACAGTGCTGTTAGGAAGGGATAGGCCTATCTCTCTGCTTGGAGAGTCTGGATGAGGATTAGAAAAGATGAGCTGGATAATTGAATCAGAGATGGTAGGAACTGCAGATGCTGGAGAATCCGAGACAACAAGGTGCAGGGCTGGATGAACACAGCAGGCCAAGCAGCATCATAGGAGCAGAGAGGCTGACGTTTCGGGCCTAGACCCTTCATCAGAAAAGGGGGAGGGGAAGGGGGTTTTGAAATAAATAGGGAGAGAGTGGGAGGCGGATAGAAGAGGGATAGAGGAGAGGATAGGTGGAGAGGAAACAAACAGGTCGAAGAGGCGGGGATGGAGCCAGGAAAGGTGAGTGTAGGTAGGGAGTTAGGAAGGGGATAGGTCAGTCCAGGGAGGACGGACAGGTCAAAGGGGCGGGATGAGGTTGGTCGGTAGGAGATGGAGGTGCGGCTTGAGGTGGGAGGAGGGGATAGGTGGGAGGAAGAACAGGTTAGGGAGGCAGGGACGAGCTGGACTGGTTTTGGGATGCGGTAGTGGGAGGGGAGATTTTGAAGCTTGTGAAGTCCACATTGATACCATTGGGCTGCAGGGTTCCCAAGCGGAATATGAGTTGCTGTTCCTGCAACCTTCGGGTGGCATCGTTGTGGTTTACCTGGACCATCTCTAACACCTCTCTCCCCTTCCTGGACCTCTCTGTCTCCATATCGGGCAACCACCTAGAAACCGATATTCATTTCAAGCCCACCGACTCCCACAGCTACCCAGAATACTCCTCCTCCCACCCACCTTCCTGCAAAAATGCTATCCCCTATTCCCAATTCCTTTGCCTCCGCCGCATCTGCTCCCAGGATGAGGCATTCCACTCCCGTACATCTCAGTTGTCCTCGTTTTTCAAGGACCGGAACTTCCCCTCCTCGGTGGTCGAGAACGCCCTCAACCGTGTCTCCCACATCTCCCGCACCTCATCCCTCACACCCCGTCCACGCAATAAAAACCAAAAAAGAATCCCCCTCGTCCTCACGTACCACCCCACCAACCTCCGGATCCAACGCATCATCCTCCGACACTTCCGCCATCTGCAATCCGACCCCACCACCAAAGACATCTTTCCCTCCCCACCCTTATCTGCTTTCCGGAGGGACAACTCTCTCCGTGACTCCCTTGTCCGCTCCACACTCCCCTCCAGCTCCACCACACCCGGCACTTTTCCCTGCAACCGCAGGAAGTGCTACACCTGCCCCCATACCTCCTCCCTCACCCCCATCCCAGGCCCCAAGAAGACTTTCCACATCAAGCAGATGTTCACCTGCACATCTGCCAATGTGGTATACTGCATCCGCTGTACCCGGTGTGGCTTCCTCTACATCGGGGAAACCAAGCGGAGACTCGGGGACCGCTTTGCAGAACACCTACGCTCGGTTCGCAATAAACAACTGCACCTCCCAGTCGCGAACCATTTCAACTCCCCCTCCCATTCCTCAGACGACATGTCCATCCTGGGCCTCCTGCAGTGCCACAACGATGCCACCCGAAGGTTGCAGGAACAGCAACTCATATTCCGCTTGGGAACCCTGCAGCCCAATGGTATCAATGTGGATTTCACAAGTTTCAAAATCTCCCCTCCCCCTACCGCATCCCAAAACCAGTCCAGCTCGTCCCTGCCTCCCTAACCTGTTCTTCCTCCCACCTATCCCCTCCTCCCACCTCAAGCCGCACCTCCATCTCCTACCGACCAACCTCATCCCGCCCCTTTGACCTGTCCGTCCTCCCTGGACTGACCTATCCCCTTCCTAACTCCCTACCTACACTCACCTTTCCTGGCTCCATCCCCGCCTCTTCGACCTGTTTGTTTCCTCTCCACCTATCCTCTCCTCTATCCCTCTTCTATCCGCCTCCCACTCTCTCCCTATTTATTTCAAAACCCCCTTCCCCTCCCCCTTTTCTGATGAAGGGTCTAGGCCCGAAACGTCAGCCTCTCTGCTCCTATGATGCTGCTTGGCCTGCTGTGTTCATCCAGCCCTGCACCTTGTTGTCTCTTGAGCTGGATAATTGAGATTGGTTCTCTCCAGTTAGTTGTGTCTGAATATTGATCCCAATGTAAGCAGGACATGGGGTTCTGAAAGGAATGGGTGTAAAGAAATCTGCCAACCAGTTGAAACTGTGTTTTGTCATCACTGAACCCTGCACTTTCCTGGAGTCAGACTGAGAGACCTCTTTCACCTTGTGGATTCAGAGTTTCACTGTAATTGACAACACTGCAGCTGCTTTTATGCCTCTTCCAAAAAGGCATATTAGGTACGTCACATCAGCCCACAGTGAATAAGGAAAGCCACTGAAGGATTATCTCATCATATTTCCCATGTAAAGCTGTAAGAAAGGCTTTTGCATTTATACCGTGGGTTTCCAAAATAATCATGCATGGTTCTATCACAAATATAGCATAATTTATAAACCATCCTGATTTGGAAACATGTTGTTGTTCCTTCAGTGTTCCTGGGTTAAAATCCTGGAACTCCCCAACAGCGTTGTGCATCTACTTACAGCTCATGGACAGCAGTAGTTCAAGACAGCTCACTTTCAAGGGCAGCTGGGATTGGCAATAAATGCTGGATCCATTAGGTCCATATCTCATAACAAAGAAAAATAAACAGAAATGAATGCTTTTCCATTGCTGGGCAGCAAATATCTACTAAAGAACTGCAGGTACAGGAAATTCCAGTTTCCAATCAAAGCTCCCTGTATTTTATACTAATATGCTGACCCCACACTCTCAGCAGAGCTTAGCCTCAAGTAGCAGCTTGACTAATGCAGGATCTGCACAAAGCATCAATCTATGACCTGATGAAGGCAGATAATTTCTCCGCAAAATGTCATTTTGATTTCCAAAGAGGATCGTTTGAGTCTCCATGACTGTGCAGTTTGTAGAGATGACTGACTTTTTAAACGAATAGCTATTTCGATTTAAGTTCAGATTTTTGGCATCCCACTGCCTGGAACCTGGAGTGCACAGAGCAAATGAGGTCACAGTAGAACTGTTAACGTGAATTTGTTTTAGATAATCAGATAATCAGTTGCTACCTCTTCATTGTGGGTTACTGCTGGTTCGTGTCTTGCTGGAGCATGTGATTCTCTTCCATTTCCCTGTGCCTTCCTTGCATCATGGCAACAGTGACAGTCATACTCACTGTGGCTGGATCCATTAGGTGTAATTGCAATGACCTTGTATGGGGAGCAGAAGAAATAGAACAGGGAAATGCCAATGTGAGCAATCACATATAAATGACAGCTTTACGTATTGCTCTGTACAATTAGCATTCAGGCTCATCTCAGTGCTTTAACTTTTGACCTGATTCCAAAGAATGGCAAGGAGGTAGTAGGAGACTGTAAGTACTGGATGAATACTAATCCTTTCTCATTCCAGCCCCATGTCACTCAGGGAAGGTATTGTTACAATCTGAGAGAGTCTTGCAAAGTTCAAGTTACAAAGGAATCAATTCCAGACCCCAGTGCATCCAAAGAGATCTTGCATGAGCTGTGTCCATTGTGGCCCACAGGTACCTCCTATAAGTTCACCTGTGACTACTTCTGCTTCAGTGATAACTATCTGCAGTTTTCAAGGACCAGTGACATCGTTAACATTGTTTATGAACAGCGCTTATACCCCACAGACTTATAGACTGACTGCATTTCACATGCACAATATTATGATTGTGAATGTTTCTGCAAGAGCCTGATTGATGAACTTGCTCTTAAAGTGCCTCCCATTGCTCAGAAGCACAGCTTGTGTTTCTGGCAGCAAACAGACACTGATTCCACCCATTCCAAACATGTAGGTCCAGAGGAGCAAGCAGCAAACCACAGTCACCAGGTACCCACTCAGACTTCCATGTCAGCAGTTCTTGGTATCTAGTTTCCATCGGGCAGGGGTTAGAATAGGAAGCAGCGTATTAATGAGGTGAGATTAAGTAATAATGAGGGTGACAATATGCCTCTCACCCCACACATGCAAAAATCTCATCTTGAGGTCCGGAACTAAATTCGAAGATGCAAATTGTTGCTCTTGACATTGACTAAGGCCTCACTCAAAGTCTTACAAGATTCTCCTAAATGTCTTGCCACAGCCCCCATCTTTCAGGGCTTGGGAAAATTCTGCCCTGCATTTAAACACATGGGGATGTCCACTTTGAAATTAATGCACATATTAACTTTGTAGTGGCAAGGAATGATGTTTCTCCATACTTTCACATCCTGTCCTTTTTCTGTGGATGGAGCAGTGTTTAGTCAAATATGATATGGTTTGGACAATTTTTAAAAGTCTTCTGTTTATTGGACATTGACGATTACTGTAGTCAGCTGGGCAATGAAGAGAATTTCTCCTTGGTACTTCTGTCAAGAGTTGCCAAGTTTTCTTTTATCAATAATTTGCTGACTTAATTTCCTCCTTGCAGTTACACTACCTACATGCTGTGGGGGTTATTACACAATCCCTTGTTCAGTTCTGACTTCATGTGCACAGCCCATATTCATGTTTGACATAACCACTTTTCCTACCAGATAACTGAAATGTGGTTGCTCCAGACACAACTGTCATCTAAATTTATGCAAGTTATGAAATTAAAAACATGAAGTACTGGAAATACTCAATTAGTCTGGCAGCATCTTTGGAGAGAGGAACAGGGTTTACATTTTGAGTCAAATTTGACTTCAATAGAACAGAACTGGTTGTATGATATGTGATGTGTTTTGTGCTGTTGAGAAGTGGAAGGGGTTTAAAGAACAAAAGGGAAAGTCTGGAATAAAGCAGCAGCTTGGAGAGAGTAAATGACAATGATGTTTTGAAGATCAGGAAGTGGAAATGAATGTAGTAAGAAATGCCCTTATCCCATGACACCATCCAATGCATTTGCAAGTATAAACGCTTCCCCCTTCCACCTCTCTCTCCTCAGCAATCAAAGCCCCAAACACAATTTCCAGATGAAACAACAATTCACTTGTACATCTTTCAATTCAGTCTATTGCCTCTGCTGCTCACGCTGTCACCTGTTCTACATTGTGGGTTTGGGTTAGGGTTAGGGTTAGGTCCATTATACTGTTAGTGCCTTGCTATCTTAATTCACCACTTCAGTCTCATGCCCATTTCTGTCCTTGACCTGTTATACCATTCCAATGAAGCACAACTTCTAGGAACAGCATCTCATCTTTCAGACTGGCACTTTACATCCTCTAGACTTAATGCTGAATTCCAACAACTTCAGACTATGAGCTGTACCCCTGAATTTGAATCTGTTGTTTTTGCCAAGGGTTGGTCTGAATCTTGCTTTTCACGGTTTTGCTTTCAGATGGAGCTGATCATTATTTTGCCATTCACACTCACGCTGGACTAATGCTTTGTTTCTGTATTACAACCATTTGCACTTGCTTTGCAATTTGTCCCATCACATCATTGCCATTTATTCTGTTCTGTGGGGGTCAGTGCTTGGCTATTCACAATATTTATCAATATATTCTGCCAACACAAAAACTAGATGGGAGTATAAAAGTGGTGAGGAGGACGTAAAGAGGCTTCAGGGTGATTTAGACAAGTTGCATGAGTGGCAAATGGAATATAATTTGGATAAATGTGAAGTTTTCCACTTTGATAGGAAGACAGAATAGAAGTGTATTGTTAAAATGATCACAGATTGGGGAAGATTGATGCATCAGAGGGAAATACAATAATACTTGGAAAAGAATGCACTAGAAGTACTGGACTCCATTTCAAGGTATACAAAACATTTCAGACCACTATATATCATTTGCAACTTTTACAAAGTTTCTCTTTCTGGATAGGATGTCCTTATACACCAGTCATTGAAAGCAAGCATGTAGATGCAGCAAGCAGCATAGTAAATAACCATTCCTACACCCCCACACCCCCACAACATACGTACATACACACACATAGGCAAGAACAGAAGTGGCTGGAAAAGCTCAGCAGGTCTGGCAGCATCTGTGGAGAAAAATCAGAATTAAAGTTTCAGGTCCTGTGACCCTTCCACTGTTTTTGTTTCTGATTTACAGCATCCAAAGTTGTTTCAGTTTTTATTAAATAGACCTACTGTTTTAATTTCATATTTTCATCAATGCGCTATTTTGCATTTATGTTTGATATTAAAATACAGGAATGCAGGTATTTCCCTATATCCTACTAGGCAGTATTAACTATTCAAAAGCCCAAATGATCAATAGTTGTCTTTATAGCTTATGTCCCCGGGCTTTGGTAAATATGCTTTATACAAGAGAAATTTGTTGATTATCCTGCCTGTGTGTAGCTAACTTAAACATAATTTAGCTTTATTTTTACCTTGTTCCTATATTAAACTCCTATTTTCAAAAGTCATACAATCTAGAATTATCCCCAAGTGGTAACAGATTTGGATTTGGAGCTGCAGAAAATTGTGGCACAATATTTTAGATTCATTGTCCAAACTCTCCAAATTGTGTAGTTCTCTATTCTACAAATGCATTGTTTGGAAACATCAATTGTTCAGGATTTTTTTGAGTAGAAAGAAACAACTCACAGACTCACCATTTGACTGTTCAGGTGCTGCTCTGGGAATGGAAACAAGGAATATCCAATCTCTGAAAAACAATTTTCAACTTTGCTATAAAATGCTTTATTACTGTTTTATGTTTCAGGCGATTATTTATAGCTACAGTGTTATCCAGTTCACACAGTTGAGGTTAGGCATTCTAATGTCATTACCTAATTTAGAAAATTTGCATGTTTGGTCTTAAACATTCTGCTTTGGGAGCTTACAGTATATTATCCACAAAAAAAATATTTTGCACTGGCTTAGGCTTCAGGAAATTTCATCAAATTAATCATAAGAAATTTAATTTATCGATAGAAGAAACAAATGGTATGTTGTAGACTTTTACACTCGTAATTTACATATCAACAGAATGTGTGTTACGCAAATGTCTGTTGCATCTGGTTAGTTACATAAAATATTGTTCTATTAACTCTGTTGTGTGGTGATCACAATCCGCTTAGGTTGCAGTAGGCTAACTTCAAAAACTAAATACTGGCCTAAATGAGTACACGGGTGTTAATGAAGCCATTGGAAATAGACAAAATACATTGACTTCAATTGAAATGAGAATCAGAAAATATGTGTAAGATGTTGCTAATCCGATATCCCTCATATTGCACTCTCATCCAAAGTCAAAATTACCCTTTTATGTTTTAGAAAAAGACATAGAGTACCAGATTTGATAAGT
Source organism: Rhincodon typus (assembly GCF_021869965.1). Classification (NCBI taxonomy): domain Eukaryota; kingdom Metazoa; phylum Chordata; class Chondrichthyes; order Orectolobiformes; family Rhincodontidae; genus Rhincodon; species Rhincodon typus. The sequence goes on from NC_063354.1 coordinate 31,242,257, forward strand.
AGTGATAGAACAATTCAAGGAAATGGTTAGGCTTACTGCTCTACATAGTTTTAGGCATCATGGAAAAAAAATGTTATTGACTGGGATTTGTGGTATCAATGAAGGCTACTATTTGCCGGTACTTTGTACCACTTGACACATAAGACAGTCAGTGCCTGAGAGACTTACCTGATGTTACGATATATGTTCTGTCCATCAGGATATGAAGGACTGTTCCTGGGGTGGAACTAACCAGTGTTTGCCACCAGTCTAGCTCAAATTGTTTAAGTGCGAAGTCCATGTAGGTAAACAATAATGTCTACTTATTCTTAAGTGAGCCTGATAGATGAAAAGAGCTTATTAGTAACAGATATTACTAACCATGTTATGAGCTTATTCTCCTTATTAAGATTGAGCCTCACTTCTGCTGAAGATTTTGTGTGGACATCCTTCTCCACTTGGTATGAGTAACTTAGACTTATATCAATAAGGGTTGGTTACAATGAATCTACCCTAGGCTTCTCAAATTGATCAGTAAACACCACGACAGATACCTTGCTGACAGAGGTGTGAGTTCTGTAATCTACAACAGAACCAAAAACAACATCTGGTGTCAGCAGAAAACCTGAAAAACTTAAGTACTATTAATGAGTTTAATCATTTTTTAACTGTCTGTTAAATCATAGCAGATGCTGATTGATCTTGTTGGGACTGGAAAATGTCAAATGTCTGATATCTGCAGATTTTTTCTTAATCATAATTTTTATATAATTATGATTTATTTTTTATTTAAAAATTATTTTGTGGGATGTGTGTATCGCTGGTAAAGCTGGTACTTGTGTCTATTCCTAATTGCCCTTGAACAGAGAGGCTTTCTAGGCCACTTCAGATGGCTGTTAGAGTCAACCACATTGCTATTGGTCTGGAGTCACATGTAGGCTGTTCAGTGACATTACTATTTTGCCATGTCTCTGTCTATACTAAACAATTGTTATGGGCACTAGAAGACTGGGGCTAGAAAGAAATTGGTATACCCTGCCAAAATTATTATGCCAACAATACTATTCATCAAATGACTTTGGGCAGCACAAAGGATAATTTGCTCCCTCCTGATAAAGTCTTGTACTTGCATACAAACACATGAAAACACCCATTCATTCCCTGCTTTAGTGATGATTTGTGCATCACGAGAGAACATGTTCAAAAACCAAAAGCAGCTGCCAGCTATCATTTAGAGAAACCTTTCACAACATTGAAAGTTGGTAAAGTGTTTACCCCTACCATTGCTGTGTTAATTTAATGCGATTAAAATTATGCCACCCTTCTTTGAGGTTTTTACCTGGATGATGCTCTGAAACCACAAAATGGTCAACAAAATCATTTTATTAACATTTTCCAACTTACTGGGGAAAACTTAGGCCAAACCGCATGCAACAGCCTGCTCTGAATATTCTGCTTCCAATTTAACAGCTGTGACAAATTTGACCACAACAGCTATGATAATCCTTAAAATTCTGAAATAATCAAAAACCCACAAAAATTTAAATGATACGGCCAAGTTGTCCTATCCCATAATATTAATGCACCCTTGAAAAAATCCAGGAGCTGAATCTATATCTTTGATGAAAACTAATCAGTTCTACCTTGGTCATTACCCTTGCTGTGACCCAGATTTTCATAGACTCATAGAAACAGGTCTATGCCAACCTACAAATGCCAAACTACACTAATCCCATTTACCTGCTTTTAGATGATAGCTTACTATGCCCTGACATTTTAAATGCTCATTCAGTTGCTTCTAAAATGTTGTAAGAGTATGTGCCTCCACCACCTTGTCAGGCAGCGTGTTCCATACTTCTACCCTCCTCTGGGTAAGAAACCTTTTCCTCAGATCTCCTCTAAACCATTTGCTCCTCACCTTAAATTTATGCCCTCTGGTCTTAGACACATTTGCAATGGGGAAAAGATTCTCATGATCTACTATGTCTATGCCTCGCAAAATTTTGTACTTTTCAATCGGACCCACCCTCCAACTCAGCTTTCTCTTCTCCAGGGGAAACAAACCCAGCCTATCCAGTCTCTCCTCATAACTGAGACTTTTCATCCCAGGCAACATCTGCACCCTCTCCAGTGCAATCACATCCTTCTGATAGTGTGGCCATCAGGACTGCAGTCAATATCCATCTGTGGCCTAACCATTGTTTTATACAGCTGTAACAAGATTTCTTTGCCCTATATACTACACCTCAGCCAATGGAGGTAAGTTCCTATATGCCTTCTTCACCACCCTGTCTACCTGTGCTGAAAGCTTCAGTGATCTTTGCACTTGTACACCAAAGTCCCTTTGTTCCTCAGTATTACCTAGGGACCTACCATTCATTGTGCATATCCTTCCCTTATCGGACGTCCCAAATTACATTACCTTGCACTTATCAGGATTACATTCCATCTGCCATTGCTCTACCCAAATTACCAGCTGATCAATCTCATACTGTAGTCTGAGACCATCCTCCTCAGAATCAACAACACCACCAATTTTCATGTCATCTGCAAACTTACTAATTATATATTCACCACCAAATCATTAATGTACATAACAAACAGCAAGGGTCCCAGCACCAATCCCTGTGGTATACTCCTGGTCGCAGGCTTCCAATCTCAAAAACAATCCTCCACGATCACCCTTTGCCTCCTATTTGCAAGACAATTTTGGATCCAATTTGCCAACGTGCCTTGGATCACATGGGCTCTTATCTTTGGACCAGCCTTCCATAGATGACCTTGTCAAAGGCCTTACTGAACTCCGTGAAACCACATCAACTGCTCTCCCATCATCTATATTTTTAGTCAACTTTTCAAACAACTCAATTAGTCAGACATGATCTCCCTCTAGCAAATCTGTGCTGACACTCCCTGATCCATCCCTGCTTTTCCAAGTGTTGATTAATCCTGTCCCTCAGAATTTTCTCCAATAATTTCTCTACCACTGATGTCAGATTAACTGGTCTGTAATTGCCTGGCCTATCCCTGCTGCCCTTCTTGAACAAATGAACCACATTGGCTATCCTCCACTCATCTGGCATTTCACCTGTGGCCAGCTAAGTAATAAATATATCCACGAGGGCTCTAGTAGTGGGTGGCACCAGAAATAATCCAGCGATTACAAATTTAGTAGTCTTCCTCTTTAATCTACTGCCTAACTCTCTAAATTCCTGTTGCAGGACTTCATTTCTTCTTTTACTCATGTTGTTGGTACCGACATGTATATCTACTGCTATAGAGTACCCTGCAGCCGCTCTGAGGCATTCCTGACCCTGGCACCAGGAGAAAACATACCATTTGAGAGTCTCTGATCTGCCTCAGAACCGCCTGTCAGTCCCTGTTATAATCAAGTCCCCTATCATTAAAGCTCTCCCAGTCTTCATTCTCCCCTGCTGTGCAGCAGAGGCAGCTTCAATTCCACAAACCTGGCCGCTTTCCCCCTAGAGGCTATAGACCTCCAACAGTATCCAATACAGTATATATTTCATATCGGAATTTAAATATATTATTCAATAGACTTTATAGGAATTTAACACTGTATGAACATTTTGAATGAGACTCCTGCACTACCTGCTCATCCTTACTAGTCTTCCTGGTGGTCACCCAATGCTTTTCTACCTGTGATGTGACCAATTTTGTTGAAATGTGTCCATTAGTTTTTTTGTGATACTTTATTTTAGGTCAAACAGAGTAACAGGACAAAAACATTATCTATTCCCACTTTCAGTGGCAGAGTTATTTAACCTTTGAATAATCCTTAAGATCTACTAACTTTCACACAGAGACAACCCAAGCACTTCCTTAAGGTACTTGGCTTCACTGATAGCATGTTAAAGGCTTCAGAAGTTGTGAAGACTACCACACAAGAGCATTTACATTGGAAGATTGGAACATAAGCACAGCTTTTATCACAATATACAAATTTGCAGCTGTTAAAACAATCATTATTCATACAGTTTGAGAGGAATTTTGCCATAAAGGGTTTGGGCGATGTGAACAAGACTTCACATTCACTGCTATTAAAGATAATGGCATGTTATTGTTAGGATAGGGTAATGAAGTACTTAGATATCGCACTGCAATACAATTGGTTTCTTACTGGGGTTAATAAGGAACAGTAATGTGATTTGCTTTTTTTTTGTATTCATTAAGGGGATGTGGATGTCTCTTACCCATTACTAATTGCACAGAAGACAGTTAAGAGTAAACCACATTGCTGGAAGTCTGGAGTCACATGTAGGCCAGACTAAGTAAGAATAGCACTTTCATTCCCTAAAAGGCATTAATGACCCAGATGGGTTTTTCTGACAATTGACAACAGTTTCATGGTCATTATTAGACTCTTAATTCCAGATCTTTACTGAATTTAAATTCCACCAACCCCCTAATAGGATTCAAACCCAGGACCCCAGAATATTTCCTGGGTCTCTGCATTAATAGCCTAGAAAAAATACCACTAGGCCATTGCCTTCCTATTAAGATGTTACTGAATGTATTAGTACTGCCTTGTACAAAAGAATATAGATTTCATATTGAATTTAAAAATGTTGTTAAATAAACTTTACAGGAACTTGATACCATATGAATATTTTGAATGTACAAGAAAATTACTACATGTTAAAATTTATAAAAATCTCATTGTTGAAGTTCAAGGAAAAATGAAGCAGAGTTTGAATATCTCCTCAGAAGGATTTGTCAATCAATACATTTTTGCCAGGCTAGTTATGAAGAAGCTCTATTTTCCCATTCCGATCCTTTTCTAGTCTGTAACAAGAAAGGGGAAAGTCTTCAAATTGTAGTATAAGTTGCTTTGCCTGATAAAGACCTTTAACACATGTAGCTCACTCACAGAAGCCCAACACTATTTGAATTCTGTGGGCTGAATCTAACCAGATTTTGACAACGTGTTGTCATTTTTGTCAAGTTTTATGGAGAGTTTTTCTCCATGAGACAGAGCAAATTTTCTCTTGCTGTTGCCCCACATTCACCTCTTTAACTACCTACCATGCCCCCATGGCAGTCTGATGCTAGTTCCATTCTCCCAGTCACCATCGCCAGATATATCTGTCACTGCCAGAATATACCAGGGTATTCAGGCATCCCCGTTGCTGGTGCCACAATGGAACTCCAGTTGTTCACCCAGTCAAGCATTAGCAGTCCATGTGGCACAGCAGCTGCACCCCAATGCTTCTCATGGCACAGAGGCAGCACAGCAGACACCTCCTTGCATGTACAACTGCACACATCTACACCGATCGCTGCCAGGCCACAGAGCTCACCTGTCCTTTGCCACATCCCAGCTGAAAATTTTCAATGTCACTGCTACTCTTTAGCCAATGCCCACTGTGGCCCAGCATCTTATCATTTTTCAACATGGGACCATCACATGCAGGGAAGCTGTCAGTCACCTCAAAGCATTCACTTCTATTTACAAACACCAAGAGTGAACAGAAATCAAGCAAGCAGAAGAAGCATTTGCCTGTTGAAACACAAATTGCTTGCAAGTTGAACACCAACAATTTTACGGTTAATGAGTGATCACTGCACCCAGCTCTTGTCCACTGGAACTGAATGTCAGCTCAGTCCTATCTGGCTTGTAGTGCTAGATACAGCTGTTCTCCATTATGCACAAGGTGATGTTCTTCCTGTTCAAAGTCCTCATCCTCCTCCTCTGAAGTTTGCTCCCACTCTCCCAGTTTGTCAACATCCATCATATCCTGTCTGTGCTTGCTGCAGTCGTGCAGACCACAATGTGCTAGGATAATGCAGCACTCTCTGCCTGAGGTGTACTGCAAAGTTCTTCCAGATCCATGCAAGCAGTGGAAACTCATCTACAGGAGGCCCATTGGCTGCTCCAGCAAGGCCTTGGTCGAAGATTGGGCTCCATTATATCTGGGCTTGCATAACAGAGTCACCAGCCATGGTCACAATGCGTGGCCCTTGTTCCCTAGTAACCATGCCTGCTAGACATCTGGATCCTCAAACGCAGCAGAAACATTAGAGTTCTCAAGGATATAGGCATCATGGCAGCTCACAGGGAACCAATACAAAGTTCTAAAACATAGAACCGATGATCACAGATCACTTTCACATTGATGGAGTGGGACACTTTTCTATTGATAAACTCAGTTACATTATGAAATAATGCTCTCAATGCATCATGTATACAGTCCACTGCATGCTGTACATGAGAGAAGACAGTAAAATTGCTGAATCCTATATCTTTAAGAGGTTTCACATGGTACTTTGTGTCTTCAGTCCAAGTTAAAAGTGCAACCTTGAATTATCTTTTTAATAATGTAAGTTTCTGACTTTAATTTGAAGGCAATAATGAAAATAGTGCATTCTGGCTTCTGATAGTTACAGGACTCTATTTCAATGCTGCCTCCCAGAGATCTCTTTAATATAATGATGCCTTAAAACCCCTGATGGCATTGGTCTTGTAAGTGTATATTCAAGGAGTTACTTTGTTCTTGTCTTGGAAAACAATCATTCATCTTGGTTTGGAGTCAACCTTGGTTAGCATACAAACTTGATTCTTAATTTCATAAAACTGAAGCATCTCCAAGGATGATATTAAAAGTCACTATTCAGTAAGGGAGGGAATAATTCATCTTTATTGTCCAACTCAGCATTTCTAAATCCTGAATTTGGTACAATTTTCTCTGTACTTTCAAACTTATGGAAAGTTTCTCAAATGCTTTGCTTGCTACACAGTGATATATTTTCCTTAAAGACACAATTAGCTCACCTAGTTACAAACAATGATTTGATGATTTTACATTGAAGAACATGTGTTGCTGGTGCTGTATACATGTGTTAAACATCTGCATAAAGTTCTAAATCTGGGATGGAGACAGTTCTTATTTGAAGAAAACAGATGTGTTTGTGAATGAATCAATGTTCAATGAAGGGGAAAGACTGATTCACCTTGGCAGAGGAGCATTGTATGTTCCAGAGCTATCCCTAGCTGAACCTTCGAATGTTTGCTGTTTACGGAAAACGATTGAGCAAAGAAACATATGACCACGTGAAAACAAAATCATTTTGAGATATAAATGGGCAGAATTGAATTTTTAATTCTCAAAATATCAGTAAATAAATCAGACAATCACCGTAACTTGTATTTATGTTATGCCTATAATGTAGTGAGATATTCCATCCTGCTTCGCATGAAATAAATACGGAAATCCTTTCTTTCAGTCATTGTTACACAAAGACTTTGTAAATGTTAGAATGGCTAAGTCTAATCAACGAAGCACCAGTAAAAATGTTGGACTCTTACATTGAGCTCACTAATTTACACATCAGAAATCAGCAATCCAGATCATATAGATATTGGAATCCATCACATTAAGCCAATCAATATTGTATATTTTCCTTTCTGCTGTTCTAAGGAACTGTAGGAATAGCTTCTCAATCTGAAGGTATTTGATAATTGAAAGGCCATTTGGAAATGGGTACAGAAATTCAACTGGAAAATAAAATCAACTCATTTGGAATATTGGAAAAATCTGGGAGTACTTGCAGTTTGTCTGCATTTCTCTGATGAAAATTTTGAGTAGTTTAAGCCACATTTTATGCTGCAAAATATTCTTGAAACATTTGTGCCAGACAGTACGTCAGTGGAAGCTGTGTGAAGAGTCTGCCAAGTGACCTCATCCCATTCCAAAGAAACACCTATGGCACATTCTCATTTATGTTCAGAGCAAAGATTACTAAATAAACCACTTCTTATTGTTGCAGGGTGAGCTTTAACAGAGGATTTGGAAGCATTTTCAGACGGGTAGAAAGGAAGGGAAAGGAGTAAAAATAACTGTCAACTTGGGGTTTAGATGTGATAAAATGGTATGGAATATAAGATTGTTAACTTTGACTAATAGGGTCAACAGTTTGAATGAGCTCTGTAACTCTGTTGCTATGTATTTTAGCTGTTCAAACACTTGAGGATTACGTTATATTTTGTCTTATTGATATGATCTTAAATCTGTGATAGTCTTCTAAAAGTAAAATAATTCCTATCAAGAAGTTTTTTGGGGTGGGATAGGCTCAACGTGAGTATTTCTTAAATATATCCATTTGGAACCTGTATTAAAAAGTCTGTGAGGGTGCTGGTATGGAGAATGAAGAGATGGTAGGCGGGAGGATTCAGGAAAGTGAATTCAAAAAATGATAAAAGTGTCAAAAAGCAGAAAAAGTGTTTTGAGTAAAAATAGATAAAATGGGTCAGGAGGGGTCAGAGAGCTTAACCAACGTACTGAGGTATCATTGATTAAAGTCACATCAAGACAAATAGCAAAGAAGTTGAAAGTAGACCCTTAACCTTCACAGCATTTGCAATAAACAAAAAAGCTTGATCTAATAACAATTAATGAGATGCAATCACAGAATCTCTATGGTAAGGAACGACATGGGTAATGGTAACACTGTGAGACTGGTATGACTCTTCTTCCAGCCTCAGTTACTCTGATTTTCTCTCCACAGATGCTGCCTGACACAAACAGATCACCAGAATTTTCAGTGTGTAATAGACTGAGCTTCTTTCACAACTCACGAAGAAGGACATTTTTTTATTTGTTGTGAATGATTAATAGCCAGAAGATGGCTTAATAAAAACATCAAGATGATAAGAAACTAAAAGAAAAGTTGAGTCTTCATTTATTTCTTTGATTGCTGAAAGATGATTCTAAATCATTACATTCCACAAAATCATTTCTTAGGCATACAATATATAACATAGACATACAATCTCTTATTGGCTTGGCCAGTTCAAACACACAAGAATGTGATTATTGACAGTTCTTTTGTGATCAGGGGAAACCTAACAGATCCAGCCCATACACACAATAACCAGTGGGCCTTTTCTTCCTTATATGTGCATTATGTGTGTAGGTGACAGTGAACTGTGGTAGCAATACAAAGTGATTGCTTGAGAAATTGCTGTCTAATAACTAGCATTGTATTTGACCTGATGTGTTTGTCTTTGAAGAGAGATTGCCATGATATACTAGAGGGTGTGCAGAAATGGTGAGGCAGCATTCTACAGTATGAGCAACTTCCTACTTCCATTGGATTCCTTTCTGGAAAACAAATGTACATTATTTGAGACATTGATAATTTTGATTTTAGGAGTATATTTACCAACACTGCCAGAAAAAAAAATTGTAATTGCTAAAAGGAATATATACCTATTGGTTGGTTTGTGCAGACAGAAAAAAAACATATTTATTACTGCAGTAATAGATTAAAATCAATTGATGATTAGATGAAAATAATTACAAAAGATTATTAGAAAAGTATTTTCTATTAAGGCTGATCTGGCTGTGAGCCTCTTAACATTAAAAGCTGAATTACATTCCTGTCCCTTGCTATCACTGAGTTGTTTTATATTCAAGGTACTTGTGTCATAATCCCCAGTGATCCTAAGTCACGTGATGTCATCAGCATTACTTTTGGACGGTGTAGTAACTTGCCATGAATATTTACATTTGGATACTTGGTACAACAATAGTGCAGCCTGCTGGGGAAGATAGCTACTATTAAGTGCTTGGACAGCCTGTCACACGAGAAAAAATGACAGGTGAGATGAGGTAATGGTTTAAATAATAGCTTGCAAAAGTTATCATTAAAAACATTGAGAGGCAGAAAGGTATTGCTTTGAAACGCAATAAGTCATGACTTTGTGTTCCCTTGGAAATTTTTATTCCGTACAAATTCAAACATAATCAAGTAAGCAACTGCTTTCAAGTTGGAGGAGTGAAGTTTCTGCGGGTGCTTTAAGTCGCTTAATTAGTATCTTGCTTCTGGCTTTCCGAACCAAAAACAGCTTGGTGACTCTGTTAAAGATTCACTATTTAAAAGGATCCTGTGAAGGTCAGAATAGAGCCATTGTGTACTATCAAGACAGTGCCATTTCATGGAGATTCGGCAAGGGAAGCTGCGCCAGGGCTCTGTGAAGTATCGCAGGGTATCATGCAACAGGCTGTAAGGAGATCCTGTTCTCAGTTGACAGGAGGAAATGGACCTGTGGCGTGAAGTGATACAGGAGATAAGTGGCTGGAGTGTGACACATCGATCCTGGATGCAGTGTCATAGGAGGTTCAATGCTCTCATCAGGACAGGAAAGATGAATGGCTTATCACATTTAAATGCCAACCCCTTACTTCTCACGTACAGTATTCCTTAAGCCATCAAACTGCGTGATTGTCGACATTCCCTTCTTTTGAGGCATTGTTTCACATCCCCTCTGAATAACCACGACTGACACACATGTTGTTGCTTCCTTACATGGTTCCATCTTCTCTCTCAACACACTCCATTTCTCGCACGTACTACTCTTCATTCTCTCCTTGCAGGAGAGAGCCCAGAATACCAGGCAGAGGCCAGGAACTGGGGATAGCCTTCTAGTCGTCATAACTCTGAGCTCTGCAGAGGATCAGATGCTGGTGATTACCAGAAACTCAGCATGGGCGGCCACTGGTGATGGAGAGATAGAGGTCGCTTAGTTATCTGAAAACAGAACTGGTTATCATCACTTCAGACACGAAACAACACTCACTCTGTTGACTTAATGTCAACAGGCTATAATTGTGGTGAGCTGCATAATGATGTGTTGTCAATGCTAATTTATGTTTTTCACCTTCCAAAGTTCATGCAATCATCTCTCAAGGGTTGATGCTGTATGAGGGTGAAGACTTCTCAGAAGGAGTCTATGTGGGGAAGGTGATGGATTGTATGGAATTTGTGGAGTTTGGCTGGGTGGTGGGTGGGGTGGGGCGGGCTTGGTATTGGATGTCGAATCAAGTGGACTACTTTATTCTACAATGTGTGGAGACTCCAGAATGTTGTTTCTGTGTTACGTCTCACAGCTAGTATGCAATATACTTTCAAGGCACATGCTCATGATGTCATCACAGTATAATTGCATGTGACCTGATAGTATAAAGCTCATAGTCTCCATCTTATGCATCATGACATGCTTTGGGAAGTGTGTTACATTTTACATCTGTATTCCTTAGCTTTAGACCCGACATGCAAATGCCTGTTATTGTAATAAACATAGTTATCTGGAGCTGTGATAAAAGTATACTTAATTTATCCACTACATTATCCACATCTTATTCTTACACTACAGTGGCTAAAATACCATTTCATCAGCTATGAATACCCTATTGAAGGCAATAAGCCCATTGTTGTATTTACTGGAGACTGTGAGAGCTGAACAGATCAGGGTTAATTACTATGGCCATTTATAAGGAAATGAATCTCAGATACCACATCATATCTCACCACAGCGGCGGCAGCTTGCAGTTATCGCATCTTTTGCAGCCACCTTCATCCAGGCAGCTGGAGAGTATTGCAACACATAACTAATATGTGGACAGACATTGGCAAATCAGGAAACAAGGCACTTGCCATGGAATACCCAGCTACTGACCTGTGCTTGGAACCACATTTTAAACTTGCTCAGAAGGTTTGTAGCTCGGCTTGTGGAGGAGGTTGCACACTTGCTTGCCGAACGATGGGTTTGGTTGCAAATGTTTCATCATCCTGCTAGGTAATATCGTCAGTGCGCCTCCGGTGAAGCCTTGGTGTTCTGTCCCGCTTGTTATTTATATGCCTCAGTTTGCTGGGATGATTGGTATTACTTCCGGTTTTGTTTTTCAGTGATTTGTATATCGGGTCCAGTTCAATGTGTTTGTTGATGGAGTTCCGGTTGGAATGTCATGGCTCCAGGAATTTACTGATATGTCTCTGTTTGGCTCGTGCTATTATGGATGTGTTGTCCCAGTCGAATTCCTGTCCTTCGTTGTCCATGCGAATTGAGACCAGTGAGAATTGGTCATGTCTCTTGGTGGCTAGTTGGTGCTTGTTTATCCTTATTGCCAGTTTTGTTCCAGTTTGGCCTATGTAGTGTTTCTCACAGTCCTTGCATGGTATTTTGTATATTACATTAGTTTTATTGGTTGTGGTATGGGGTTCTTTACATTTGTCAGTAGCTGTCAGAGGATGGTTATTGGTTTGTGGGCTACCCTGATACCTCTGCTGTGTCTCTGATGTACGGTAGGGTGACTAGTATGTCTGGCTGTGTTGTGTCTTCTTGTTGTGGTCTGTCGCGGAGGTAATGGCAGATTGTGCTTTTCGGGCATCCATTCCTTTTAAAACTCCATATATGTGCTCCTGTTCTGTTTTGCGCAATTCTGGGTTGCTGTACTGTGTTGTGGCTCATTTGAATAATATCCTGATACAGCAGCTTTTATGTGTGTTGGGGTGGTTGCTGGAGTAATTAAGTATCTGATCCAAATGTGTGGCTTTCTGGTGTATGCTAGTCTGGAGTTCCCTGCTGTTCTTGCGTTCCACCATTATGTCTAGGAAGGGTAGTCAGTTGTTGTTCTCTTCTTTTGTGAATTTTATTCTGGTGAGGATGTTTATGTGTCGATGGGTTTCTTCTATTCTTGTGCACTTGATAATCACAAAGGTGTCATCTACATAGCGGACCCAGAGTTTGGATTGGATAGTGGGGAGCACTGTCCATTCTAACCTTTGCCTTACCACTTCTGCAATCAGTCCTGATTTTGGGGATCCCATTGGTGTTCCATTGATTTGTTTGAATATACAGTCGTTGAAGGTGAAGCGGGTTGTGAGACACAGATCCAGCAGTTTCAAGGTGCTGTCCTTGTTGATGCTGTTGGTGTCACGGGGTGCCTGCCTTCCTGATTCGTCCAGCAGTGTGGCATTTGTCTCTTTGGCTAGGTCGATGTTTATGGATGAACTAGTGCTGTTACGTTGAAGGATATCATTATCTCGTCCTCTTCTATTCTGGTGTACTTGATAACGTTGAGCAGTTCTTGGGAGGAGTGGGTGGAGTGGGTAGTTTTGTCAACTAAGTACTTTGGCTTGTGTTGTAGATCTTTGGCTAGTCAATATGTTGGTGTGCCTGGTAGCGAGACAATGGGTCTGAGGGGGACCCCTGGCTTGTGCGCCTTAGGTAGTCCATAGAAGCAGGGTATGTTGGATTCCTCTGGTTTAATTTTTTGGTAGTCTGCCTTGCTGATATCTCCTGTGTTGTGTAATTTCTTCAGGGTTGTTGTGATGCAGTTCCGTAACTGTGGCATTGGGTCTATCGGCGTCTGTTGGTAGGTGTCAGTATCTGCTAGTAGTGCGTTGGCTTTCTTGATGTTTTGAGCTCAGTTAAGGATTACTGTCATGTGTCCTTTGTCCACAGTAGGATTACGATGTTTCTGTCTTTCTTAAGTCTTTCCAGCGCTTTCTTCTCTTCTGCATCGAACGTGTTCCACTTACCTCTACTGCTCAGTGTTGGGACGATCGTCTGTCTGATGATCTGCTTTATTTCCTCCATGAGTCCTTTGCCCTTTAGTGCTGATTCCAGTGTAGCCAGGCAGTCAGTTTTTTTGGCATCTCCGTAGTTATAATTCAGTCTGCATATTATGACAGTCTTCTCAGTGTCTGTAAGTGGTCGGTCTGAGTTGTTGTTGATCCATGTTTCTGTATAGTCTGTGTCGTTGATGTAAGTTTGGATAGTTTGTCTTGTAGGGCCATTCTTTACCTTGTTCTGGTCTTTTGTTGTTGTATGGTGATGACTTGTTCTTGTTGTTCTTGGAGATGGCTAGGTATCAGGGTATCCCACAAACCAACAATCACCCTGCAACAGCTACTGATGAACGTAAGGGATCCCATACCAACAACCAATAAAACTAACATAATATACAAAATACCATGCAAGGTCTGTGAGAAACATTGCATAGGCCAAACTGGAAGAAAACTGGCAATAAGGATATATGAACACTAACTAGCCACCAAGAGACACAACTAATTCTCACTGGTCTCAATACACATGGGCAAAGAAGGACACGAATTTGACTCGGACAAGACATCCATAATAGCACAAGCCAAACAGAGACATGCCAGGGAATTCCTGGAGGACTGGCATTCTGTCAACAAACACACTTGACCCGATATACAAACCACTGAGGAACAAAACCGGAAGTAGCACCAACCACCCCAGCAAACCGAGGCAAATAATAATAGGGACGGAACACCAACGCTTCACGGGAGGCATACTGACGATGTTACCTAGCAGGGTGACAAAATGTCTGCAATCAAACACAGCGGCTCAGTGAGCAAGTCTACAACCTTTTCGAACCACATTGTTTATATTGCTGGCTTAGTTAAGTTTCCAGTCAATGGTGAAGCTGGATGTTGATGTGAGGATTTTAAAGATAGTGAAAACATTCAAGATCAGATGAATGTAGGGCTAGACATTTTAGAAATGGTCACTGCCTTGCCCGTTAGCAGTGTGGATATTTCTTGCTGTATATGTGTGAATGTGACCAAACTCTTACTATAGCTGAAAGACATTGTTCTTTAATTTGTATGTATCCTACTGAAATTATGTTCTTTTGATCTAGAACTACGATCATACCCGGGGAACATTGGGGTACCAATCAGCTTAATTTGCCACCCACAAGGCTGGCCTGCATATATTGCATATATGTCTGAAACTGTGAAACAGCTGATTGAGGAAGACAAACTAAAGAAAACATCAACAGATATTATTCCAGAATACCAATTGAGACATTCCTACAAAGGTTTTCTGGATGACAACCACACGTTTTCACAGCGAAGTACAGAGATAAAACTTCAAGCTTCAAATGGGCCGATGGACAACACTAGGCCAAATGCAACAAAAGAAAATCATTCACTTCCTTTATCTAGGGGGAAGCATACCTTGGGAATTAGTGGCGCCTGTTATAAGGTTATATTCTGCAGCAAATGCCAATCCTGTCAATGGCCAAGTGATTGCTAAATAGCTTTTCCTCCAAGATCTCAAGCTTATGTCCATCGCTTGTCAGAACATCCTGAACAAGGTTCCCTTGGTAAACTTGTTTTTTCACCATGACTTGTATCACATTATCGATGAGTTACTATCAATTATGGGACAGGTGCAGTACTTAAATTAAAATTGCACAGTAACTTGTAATGCCATTGACAGAAATTTCAATATAAAAGAAATATATATAGGGTTTTAAAAAAAAATTCATACATTTCTTGGGATACAAATGTTTTCATGCCTTGACAGTATTATGATGTCATTAATTAGCCACTTAACATTGTGATGTAAATTTTGCTGGTCACATTCAAAACCAATTGATGATAAGAAAGGGGTGTACCAGATAAATAGCAGAGAGATAACTAACTCCATTGTTTACAGAAATAATTTAATTCTGGCTTTGATTGCGGCAATATTTTAATAGGGTTTGAACAGTGTCAAAGTGTTGATATTTAATTAGTTAAGCGACTCGTTGGATGGATGGGAAAATGGCAGATGAAATTTAAAGCAGAGAAATGTGAAGTGATTCATATTAGTAGATTAAATAGAGTTAGGCAATGAAAAATAAAGGTACATTTCAAAGAGAGTGCAGGAGCAGAGAGACCTAGGTGTATATATGCATAAGTTAATGAAGGTGGCAGGGCAGGTTGAGAAATTGGTTAATAAACTACGTGGGACGTTGGTCTTTATAAATAGAGACATTGAATAGAAAGGCAAGGAATTGATGTTAAACCTGTATAAATCACTGGTTCAGTTTCAAGTGATGCAATTTAGCAATTTTGGGCACAAACTTTAGAAAGGATGCATTAGAGAGGGTTCTACAAAAGATCATAAGATTGGTTATAAAGATGGCAAACATCAGTTAGGTGCAAAGACTGGAGAAGCTGGTGGTCTTCTATTTGGTGAAGAGAAAATTGAGAGGAGACTCAATCGATACATACCAACAGAGGTATGGACAGTGTAGATGGGAAGAAACTGCTCCCATTAATGGAAGGAACAAGAAATTGATGAAATCTATTTCATGTGACTGGCAAGAGAAGTTCTGTAGAGATTTGTTGGTTGGGTTGTAGTGTTCCTGCCTCTGGACTGGGAGGCCCGGGTTCAAGTCCCTCCTGCACAGAGGTGTGTGATAACATCTCTGAACAGGTTGATTAGAAACATTAGTTAAATAATAAAAAAAACTGTCACCTTTGGCAGTTCCTCTGGTCAGTCTAAAAAAGAAACAAAAAACTGGAGTGTTATAAGGGCCTCCTTGTGACATAGCGGTTGATATTGATTTGTGTGACTTTTCTTCCTGAGAGCTTTATTAAGAAGCCATGGGGAAAGGTTTCCTGCTGTTGACAGGCAGATAAATTCAGAGTTGCTGCATTAAAAATGCTACAGACATTTAGACCATTGTCTATAGGAGCAGAATTAAGCCTTTCAGCCCACTATTTGTTCATTGCTGATATATTTCTCAACCCCATTCTCCTGACTTCTCTCTGTAACCCTTGATCCCTTTACTAATCAAGAACCTATTTATCTGTGTCTTAAATGTACCCAATGAAGTGACTTCCACAGCCCTGTGCAGCAATGAGTTCCACAGATTAGCCACCCTCTTGCTGAAGAAATTCCTCCTTATCCGAGTTCTAAAGGGTCGTCCCTTCACTCTGAGGCTTTGCCCTCAGGTCCTCGTCTCTCTTATTGGTGGAAACATCTTCTCCAAGTCCACTCTATCCAGGCTTCTCAAGTATTCTGTAAGTTTCAATTAGATCTTCCCCTTCATCATTCTTCTAAATTCCATCAAATACAGACTCAGAGTCTGTAACTGCATCTCAAATGAAAACTCCTTCATCCCTGAGATCATTCATCATTTAAAGGAATACATGTGTTTTTGGAGAGCTGGAGACAGCAGTGTGAACAGCAGAACCCTCAGCAGCATCAACAACTGGAAGGGTCCCCAGATTTTTGATGTGTCTGTGACGATCTATTTAAAACAAAACTGACGGCCAGAAGAATCAGTGTTAGGGACTCAAAGTGGGAAGTTCCATAAGAAGTTCATCAGCACAAGAAGTACAGTGGCCTGTACTGAATACAAAGAGATATAATTGCCACTACCTCAGGAACTGGCAGATGGTGAGATACACATATTCCTTCTTATAATTCTCAATATCTCTCTATACCCTTTGACATAGTAATCCATGCAATCTTTCTTCAATGTCTCACTGTTATCTACTGAATTGGGTTGTCCACATTTGGCTCCATTTCATTTACTTGATTAGAGACAGAGCACTTTTCAACAATGGATTCTCTTCCTGCTTCTCTACCATTATGACCAGAAGTCCCTAAGGATCTATCCATTGATCTCCCATTCAGATCTTCAGACTTCATTAATTTATTGCCCTCCTGCTTTAATCCTATTCCTCTCAACATCACATTCATCCATTACCTCTATGGCAACCTCTCTAAATTGACTTCTAGCTACCAAAACAAAACTCTTCCTTATGTTAAAATTTATTCCTGGTCTTACATCTTAGCATACCTGCAAACCTCTCCTGCCCTAATTTTCCCAATATCTGACATTATGCTTTCCTCCTCATTTAAAACCACCATTGTTGGGAGTGCCTTAATCCACATTAGCCGTAACTTCAGTGGAAATCTTATGGTGCAGTGGTAGTGTGCCCACCTCTGGGAAAAGGGTCAGTTAGCGCAGTTGGCTGAATGGCTCGATTTTGATGCAAAGAGACTCCAACAGCACAGTTTCAAATCCCGTGAGAGCTGAGGTTGCCATAAATGTCCTGCCTTCTCAACTTCATCTCTCACATGAGGTGTGCTGACCCTCAGGTTAAACGACCATCACTAATGGGAAGGTAGCCCTATGGTCCTTTGTTGATATAATGTTTACCTGAGGGCTAGAAGCTCCCCAGGTTCAAACTCACCCTCAGGACTTGATGTCCATGAGAATGTTCATTGTAATGCAGTAAACAAGTTATAAATTGGCAAATCCTTCTGATATACTTCTGGAAGGCAGTAAAAGTGTTAGAGTTCCTGATCAGCCAGAACCTACAGTAGTTGCAAGACAACAACCTCCAGGCTTATACATTTCCTGGCACAGGTTCTTGACATGTGTAAATGTCATTCTTGTTCCAAGGGACCTCTACACATTTGGTTTGGCAGTGTCATTGCATCCTTCTTTCTGAGCTCCTTTAGTCATTTAAGACACTCTTCATCTCTATCCTCCA
This sequence comes from Rhincodon typus, assembly GCF_021869965.1. Taxonomy (NCBI): domain Eukaryota; kingdom Metazoa; phylum Chordata; class Chondrichthyes; order Orectolobiformes; family Rhincodontidae; genus Rhincodon; species Rhincodon typus. The sequence continues at coordinate 31,260,350 of NC_063354.1, forward strand.
TAGCTTTCCTTGGTGACAAATTAATACATATTCATCTTCAGCAAAAGAACTAATCTCAAATCACTTTTATTTCTCATTGATTATACAAGTGCCTGGAATTAACTAAAAGCAAAATACAACATATGGTGGAAATCCAAAATAAAGACTGAAATACTGGAGTAACCTAGGGTGCCTGGCAGCATTTAAAAAGAGTGAAGCAGTTAGCTTGACGAGTCCAATATGACTCTTGTTCAGAACAGAACAATTTCTTCCAATCTGACTGAATCTAAAATGCTTTAACTGTAATTGTTCTTTTCTGCCCAATAAATACCAAAATAATGCAAGTTTAGTTTCCCTGAATATAAAATAAATAAAAATTTATTTTTACATAGTACTCTCAGTATAATGAAACACCGCAAACACTTTACAGGAGCAGTATCAATTAAAATGTGATGCTGCTCTGCAAGTGAGGATATGTGAATATTTTATTCATAGAGATCAACAGCACAGAAAAAAAGCCCTTCAGTTCTTTGAGTTTGCACTAATCAAAATCAAGCACCAAACCACTTTAATCCCCATTTTCCAACAGTTAGCCCATAGCCTTGTATATATTGACATTGCAAGTACACATCTAAAATGTCTTAAATATTGTGAAGGTTTCTGTCTCTACCGAGCAGTGAGCTCTAGATTTTCACCATCCTCTGGATGAATTTTGTTTCCCTCACATCCCTTCCAAACATCCTGCCCGTTACCTTAAATCTATGGCCTTTGGCCATCAATCTTTCCACCAAGTGGAAAGGTTCCTTCCTGTCTACTCTATGTCTGTCATAATTTTATACATATTAATCATGCCCCTGTCAGAATTGTCTGGATGCATTGCAGAGCTCTGCAGATAGAGAACTAGGGTCTACTGAATCTCCACAAACTCTCCTCTGGCAACACAAACCCTCATTTTTGTAACTTCCTGGAGTTTTACTATTTGGATGAGCTTCCTTCAAGGAAAGCAGCCCCAGTCTATCCAACCTCTCTTCATAACTGAAACTCTTCAGCCCAGGCAACATCCTGGTAAATCTCCTCTGCACCCTCTCCAGTGCAATCACGTCCCTCCACAAAGTGGATTCCAGAATTGCACACATTTCTGAGGAAGGGTCTAGACTCGAAACGTTGGCTTTCCTGCTCCTCTGATGCTGCTTGGCCTGCGGTGTTCATCCAGCTCTACACCTTGTTATCACACAATACTCTAGTTGTGGTGTAACAAAGATTTTGTAGAGTTCCTGCATAACCTCCCTGCTCTTAATCTCCATGCCTCAGCTATGTTATATGCGTTAAACACTTTACCTACCTGTTCTGCTCCCTTAAGGATCCAGTAGGAATGAATACTAAGGTCCCTCTGATCCTCGGTGCATTCCTGGGTCCTACTATGCATCATGCATCCCCTTACTAATAGCTTCATGAAACAAGCAGTCCTTAAAGAATATCTTAAGGGAGAAAAAGGAGGTGATCAGGTTTAATGAACAAATTCTAGAACAGGGTCTTAGCAGCTGAAGACATTGTCACCAACAATGCTGCATTGGGTGTTCACAAGGACTGGAATTGAAGGAGTGCGGATAATTCAGAGGGTTGTCAATCAATAGGAGATTAAAAAAATAGGGACAGCTGAGAACGTGGAGGGATTTAAAAACAATGATCTGAATTTAAAATTGAGGCATTGCTTAACTGGGAGCCAAATAATGTATGTTAGTGAACACAGGTTAATTCGATGGGACTTGACACAAATCAGGAAATGCATTGCAGAATTTTGAATAAACTTAAAATTTATGAGGGCTAAATGATAGAAACATGCCAGGAGTGTAGTGGAATAGTCAAATCTAGAGGACGCAAAGGCACATATATTAATTTCAGCAGCAAATAAGCTGAGGCTGGGCCCAGTCATGCAATCTTAAGGAGGTAAAAATTGACAGTTTCTGTGGTGTGTGCAGAAATGTACCTGGGAGCTCATCACAACTTCCACATTTCAGTCTGGTTCAGTCTTAACAGTTGACAGAGAGGAGGACAGCATCTAGGGAAAATAGATTTTGTTGGGAGCTGGAGACTGGATTCAGTCTTCTCAATCTTTCTTTGCGAAGCCTCTGCTGATCGACTAATGAATACCAGGGAAATAATCTTACAATTTAGACAATTATTGTGGAGGTGTCCATTAACTAACAGATGATAGTTAGGTCGAGCTGGGTGAGACTAATACACAAGCGAAAGCTGAGGTGATAATTTAGGATGGGAAGTAGGAGATCAAGGATAGGTCCTTGTGGGACATGACAGAAAAGAGTGGAACCAACAATTTTAGTCCCACTAGCTGTGAATTGGAGGAGAGGTATTGGAGGATGATGGTGTGGCAAATTGACAAAAATAATGAAATGGCTATTAGAACACTGGCTTCTATACTTAAAGGATTTGAACAAAAACGTTTGCTACAGTTAAGCTAAGTTTTGGCTCAGCAATGCTTGGAACAATACAAGAAGTTCTGAAGGATGTGCAGTATAGATTTACCGCAATGACACAGGGTCTGCATAGTTAAATTACGAGGAGAGATTACACCAGAAACTAAACAAAAAATAAAGGACTGCAGGTACTGGAAATCTGAAACCAAAACAGAAAGTGCTGGAGAAACCATACACAAGACTTCTCCAAAGTCTTGTCCTAATCAACTGTAATGATGTGGTGGTGCCAGAGTTGGACTAGGGTGGGCAAGGTCAAAAGTCACATGGCAACAGATCAAAGAGGTTACAAAAGTTCAAGGGGAACCCGTTACAACCAACCTGAAAGTTGTGCCTTGGGGAAGGGTTGGTCAGATATTATGGCATCTTGACTGCCTCAGTATGTGCATGTTACACCTCTTGGCATGGCAACTGTGAGGACCGTTGGCACACATTTTTGGATGACTTGAAACCAGCTTATGACCCCATTGGCCAAAGACCACAGAACATTCTGGAAGGTCCATTGTGAAGGGGGATAAAAATGCATACACTTAGAAGCCAGACCCTCAGTGAACACTTGTTGAAGATGTGGGGATGACTCACTGAAGACTCAACCTGGCCCAGCAGTGGAGTTCTGACCACTTGGAGAGAGAGGGGAGATCCGCCCTGACTCTGTGAGGCCCACCTTTGTGGATGAGATCCAGCCCTATGTCAGTGAGGAGGGAGATTCCAACGGCCCAGCTCAAACACATGGATTGTTGCAGGTAATTTCCTTTCTGAGTTGGATAGAGAGTAAATATTATGGGAATTTGGGAAATGCTTACGCGCTGTTTTTAAATAAGGAATGTTTTGTGAAGAAAATCTGATCGAAAACCGAATTCTGTGTCCCTCACCAATAAGAGGGCTTGGGTAAAGTGCTTTAATACATAAGGGTTGAAGTGTTCAAAGCACAGACAACAGATTCCATATAGAGTTCTATTATTTGTAGTCATAACATAGCCAAAATATATGAGGAGATGACATTATCTGAGGTACTGACCAAAACATTTCACTGTCTGGGCCAGCTTGCCTACATAACATCATGATGCTATGCATGCCATCTTTCATATTTACTATTTATATCTGCAAATGATTTACATTTGAAGCTGACTATCAAGACATGGTGAGTCAGACTCTGATGCTGACAACCCCTGCCTGAAGCTAGTTTGTAAAGCTTGAATGACTGCTTGATCCAAAGTTATTCAGCCTTACTAGCAGTCAGGTATAATACCAAAAGCTACAAAATGTTCTTTATTGAATTATTTGGTGAGTTCAATTGCAAGATTAAGCCAGCCTGAAGAGTTAATGGAATCATTCACTATTTTTTCCCTGCAGTTTAAGTGGGAGCTTGGTATGATTTCTATGTTTTAGGTGGGAGGGCAGTAGGTGGGAAAAATAGATGTATAAACACTTTGCAGATATGCATGCATCAAACAATAGTATGGACAGTATACATAAACACAAGGTTCATTGTTTCTTCACCACATATAGACCATCGCATGATATTTGCTCAATGCTTTTATTATTCAGTTAGTCATCTGTTAGTGTAAAATCTAGTTTGAACCAGTCGTGTTCCCTGAGGCTCTTTAGTCTAGACTGGTGAAAACTATTTTCTTTACAAGGGAAGCAGAACTGGGAAACTGTTTACTTTAACACATTTTGTCGTGGATCAGGGAATATCCTGTTTAACATTTGTCCCAATTAGTATAATCGAATGGTCAAGCCTTTGACCTTTGGCAGTCAGTGCATAGTTAACTTGGTATAAACTCAATTATTTTGTTAAGTGCACAATGTTTCCAGAATTTTGACTCAGTAACACAAGTGAAGGCTGGCCTTTGATACCTGTAATAAAAAGGACCACATATAAACTGAACTCCTCTGTGATTTCATATGGTTTCAGTTTGTAAGATTAAAAGAAGGTGAATATCTATCCCATTGATATTTGCCTGGTTTGGTCCCTTGAAACACGCTGTGCTTTCTAAATGAGGTAGTGGGAAGGCAGACAGGGTCCCAGGCTCCTGCCTGTGAAGTTACTCAGCACCTAACTCTACAGCCTTCAAGCGTGACATGGATTGAATAATTGGCAAATCTTCCATTCTCTCTCTGGGATGATGTCTCTTTTGTACCTAGCCCCTACTATTAAAGCCCTCAGCGAGACTAAGAAATCATTGCAGTAAGAGCAACTGGGGAAAAGCCTTGTGTCACACAATTCTGTGCAACTGAGAATTTGGTATGGTGATATTCTCTCACCTGCTTCACACAAACTACTTGTTTTTATGCATTGTATTTGTTTTATAACTTTGCTACTATTGTCTCCTCAAGTCCATTTTCAATTTGCAATTCTTTGTCACTACTCTGCCTATCCTTTTTCGCACATGTAAGACTCCTAGCCTCAGTAAGTGCCCTTGTTCCAACGTAGATTTTTGTATTCGCCTGGTAATCATTCTATATATCTCAAAGCAGAGCAGGGATGCCCCTGGTTTTGAAGTGTACCACTGGTTTACTTACAAAAGTTTCAAAACGTTTCTAAAATCACAAAATATCTGCACTCATGCTTACAACACACTTCCAGCACCTTCAGTAAAAACCAAAAGAACTGTGGATGCTGTAAATCAGAAACAAAAAACAAAGCTGCTGGAAAAGCTCAGCAGGTCTGGCAGCATCTGTGAAGGAAAAAAACAGAGTTAACATTTTGGGTCTGGTGACCCTTCCTCTGGAGTTCTGAATTCGGACCCAAAACGTTAACTCTGTTTTTTTCCTTCACTGATGCTGCCAGACCTGCTGAGCTTTTCCAGCAACTTTGTCTTTGTTCCAGCACCTTTAGTGCTGCCTATTTTACTTTGAGTTCATACCCAGACTTCACTAATCAAACTGAGCGAACATTGATCTTCTAATAGACTGAAATAATCAATTGAAGAACAAATGAACAGCACGACTCACTAGCATATTATAAGGATTGTGCTAGATGTCATAAGTTGGATCACACTGTCTGAATTAACATCTAATGAGATAGCACAGTATGGAGCTGGAGGAACACAACAGGCCAGGCAGCATCAGAGAAGCAGGAAAGTTGATGTTTCGGGTCGGGACCCTTCTTCTTCAGAAGGTCAACTTTCCTGCTCCTCTGATGCTGCCTGGCCTCCAGCTCCCCACTGTGTTATCTTTGACTCCAGAGCCTGCAGTTCTTGCTATGTCTTAACATCTAATGAGATTTTCTTTTGCTTCAAAGAGTTCTGCGATTGTCTTAATAATCTACCACCAATTTTGGAACTGAGAAAAAGGTATCAATGTGAATGACTTCTTTTCTTAGATTATTGATGAAATTATATTCAGATCCTTGGGTAGCATATAATGGTTAATGCCTGGGATGGAAGGACTTACATATGGTGAAAGACTGGATCAGGTAGAACAACCTTCACTGGAGTTTAGCAAGAAGAATGAGGGTGAGGATCTCATAGAAACCTATAAATTTGAACAGGACTAGAGAGGATAAATGCGGGAAGAATGGTCTCGATGTCTCCATGACGGAACCAGTGGTTGTAGTCTAAGGATAAGGCCATTTGGGACTGAGACGCCCTCCATCTATAAAATGGGGAGGTGATGGCCGAGTAGTATTGTCACTGGAATGATAATCCAGAGACCCAGATAATGTTCTGGGGACTCAGGTTCAAATCCTGCCACAGCAGATGGTCGAATTTGAATTTAATAAAAGGAAAAACTGGAATTAAGCATCTATTGATGACCACAATCCATTGTCAATTGTTGGGAAAAAGGCATCTAGTTCACTAATGTCCTTGGGGATGGAAACGGCCATTCTTACCTGGTGATCACATGACTCAAGACCCACAGCAATGTGGTTGACCCTTAACTGCTGTTTGGGCAATTAGGGATGGGTAATAAATGCTGACCTAGCCAGTGACACCATCAATTGTAAATTTAAAAAAAACAATAATTTGAGAAGCACGATGATGCTGCCTTTAAAATGGAAGTTAGCTACGATGTTATTGTGACCATGGTAAATCAATGTCATAGCAATCCTTTTCAAAAAACATTGATTTGTGGGGTGGCTTAATCCATAAATATGAAAAATTTGCACAAATATATTTGATTTGTCTGCCATTTGGTTCCAGTTGTGAGTGTGTGGAAAGTACCTGAATGAAGAATTTGAGGATAATGCTGACCTTTACTGTACGAGGAACCTTGATGCAGCAATTGGCACAGCTGGTCATCTAACGCTGCATTCCTAAAGGCACCATTTCTCCCTCGGATTAAAACAACTGTTTTGTTGTGAGAGGCCTGTTTGCTTGAGGCATTTTGTTTTCTCCATTTACTAACGGACTGTGCCTACAGCTACCGGTGACAGACTGTAAGGTGAGGCCTAAAAAGACCAAGAGATTTCAATGCCATATTCCATAGCCACTCTACCAATGCAAAATATGGGCTGAAATACCTCAACTATAAGAATTTGTGATTGTGAATCACCTTTCACACAGTAAGATGTCTAAGGTGCTTCACAAGACTGGAATAAAACAAAAATTCACACTGAGCCTTATAGAGATATTGGGACAGGTAAACAAATATTTAGTAAAGAGTTAGGTTTTATTGTGTTTTTAAAACTTAACGGAAGAGTGTGAAGTAGAGGGGAAGTTGTAGTACAATTGGAAATGGATATGTTAGTGATGCTGATGTTCCTCTGGCATCAACAGACACATGTAAGCGAGATTTGAAGGAGAGAAAAGTGGAACCACTGTACCGTAGAGCTATAATCTGTATAATTTATAGTAGAATGTTAATAAAGGGTTTATAGGACATTGTAAGAATGAAGGAGAGTTATTTTATGATGTACTATAAGAAAGCTAAGAATAGAGATACAACAGAATTAGAGTATGAATTGTTTTGGTAGAAAGGTCAGTCTGAAAGAGTGCTGCACAAATACTCAACACCCAAGAGAATCCATGGTCGACAGGATAAAGGGGCAATGATGCTGGCTTATATCTACGAGAGCTGCACAATCCATAGATACAGTTGTAGCAGCATAAAATATGCAAGCATCAGTATCCATTCAAAGTAACAGCTGTAGGCGTGATTATCAATGGTGGAGCAATTAATATCAGGAATGCGCAAGACGCTAGAATGGGAGGAATACAAACACAAAGGTTCTGGAGTTGGAGATTATAGGGATAGGGAGAGGCAAGCCCATGGAGGGATTTGAAAACAGGGTTAAGAATATTAAAATTGAGACCTTGCATTTGAGCCAACTTAGATCAGAGAGCACAGGGGTGTTGGATGGGCAGATCTTAGTGTAGACCAGGTGACTTAGTGTTAAGTAATGAAGCTAAGAGCCATAAAATATATCCTGTGTAGGAGAGTTATGCATGACCTGAAGTATACGAAGGGTAGAGGTTGGCAATTCAGTCAAGCGTGTTTTGGAATCATCAGTTCATAAATAACAAAGGCATGGAATAATGTTTTACCAGCAGATGAGCTGAAGCAGGGTGGAGTTGGGTGTTATGTAATAGAGATGAAAATGGGCAGGGTTTAGCAGATCAGAAGCTCGACTCAGGGTCAAAAACGGTACCGAGTTTGTGAACAGAATCTGACAGTCTGGCTAATGAAGCAGAATATGTCAGTGGATGGGAATGTAATATCTTTTTTCCAGCTTATCAAAACCATTTTATCCAGTGACTTTGTAGTTCTTCTATGAGTTTTTATATGTAATCCAGGATTACACGTTGTGTACTCCAAGACTTAAAGTATGTTCTGAACACCTGTTTTTATTTATTGTATATGATGAAAGCCTCTCTACTGTGTTTAGTATTCCAACTGGAAGAAATTTTCTGTTGTGCCTATTTGTTTTCTGAGAATTATTTTTTAAAAAACCCTTGCAGCAATTTAGCTGCAGCTGTTAGCTGGTTCTAATTTATTTTGAATATTTTGTAATGACCTAAAATACTCACGATGTTCCCTTAGAGAATCAATCATAATAGTATAAAAGACTTGTGGAGGAAAGAAGGGACCACACTCTTCACACAAAATGAAGCCTTTGGTTTGTAAATTCCTGTGATTTTGCAGTGAATTTTAAGAACAGCATTATTAACGTTTGAATGCTACTGGGTTCACGGCCAGCCCCAACTGATCAGACTGTAATCATTTTTCTTTCTTTGTTGGCTATGAGACCCTTGAATGTAATTACTTGAGGTGGTCTTAAAACTTGGGCAAGAGTCCATTGCGTATATCTGCTTATAATTTGGTGTAACTTTGGCAAGTTCACTGAAAGTAAAAGCCCACAAGGATCCCTTGTGTGGGAACTGAAGAAAGTGACATTGATAGAATAGGGAGTCTGCTGAGGCTGAGATGCATTGGCTTGTAACTTCTAGATAACAGAGTGTGACAGATGCAAGCCAATATCATGGCACATACTAACCTGCAAGTTCAGCCTTTGGTTGAGAATTTGAATCTCCAGAGGGTACTCATCAATGAACAACATTGTGCCACTTAATTTGCATAGACAGTGGGCAGAATTTTCTGCTCCCTTGAGAGGCATGACCGATGGCAAGAAATGTGTGAAAAAACAAAAACCCCAAAATATTCAGAATCTCGAATCCAGGAATTTTTTTCAATTTTCCCCTTAAGGTTTAAATGTGATGTCAGATCTTGCTAATGAGTGGCAACTATCGTACTTTGATGCATTTGCATCTCATAATTTGCCCAAATCACCTCACTTCTATGCAATTCCCAGTTCTCCTCTCCTTCCTTAAGAAACTAGATGGCACCAGCTTCTGATGTGAAAGTCAAGAGTGTGAACATGGTGGCAGCAGCTTGGTCCAGGCCTTCAGATAACCTTCACCACAATTTCCTTGCATGCTCTATGGACACTTTCTCGTTTACCCTTCATCCACGCAAGTTGACATTGGCAAACTAGCAACCTCATCCTGTCTTCATGCTTGCTCTTGGCCCAACTCAGATGTCATTTCAGCTCTTTACAACTTTACTTTGGAGCTCAAAGCACACCTATGACTTGCAAGCTGCTGCCAGGTCACATTGACCACGGGGATACACTGACATTTGGTGCATTTACACACTTTATGGCTCTTAGCTTCATTACTTAGCACACACTCACTTCGTGTCTAATTGGAGCCTGCCAGCCTCTGTGGTTGGCATTTTGCTTTTTTTACTGCACAGAGAAAAGTGTCATGGTTTGGAGCACTGAATATTTGAGGGGTGGATGTGTTGCTGTGTGGCACTGTGCTATGGCAATGTCACACTTATACCAAGTGCCAGCAGCTTTTGTGGCAAGCCCACTGCATGTGCTTTCATAAAGTGATGTCTGAAACTCAAAGGGGACAAGTCCTTAACAAGTTCAAGGGGGGAATATAGTCAGTAAGGCATACCATCACAATCAGTCTGGAAGTTGGCCATGGTCAGTCCTGCAAGTCTGGTGGAGTGGTCCAGGTACAAATGGAAGAGCAGTTAGTGGTGATACATGAGAAAGAGTCCCCAGTGAGTGAGTAGGAAGTGCAGAGGGTAGGACGTGTGGGAGGATGAGGAGGTAGAGAGCAATTGATTGGACAGGATGCATGCAATAGTAAGAGTTGTAGTGAGCCTTGGTGAGATAAGTATTCAGTGGCAGGGTAAGAGTGAGTGATGGTCCTCTGCATGTAAGGTAGGAGACAGAAAATGGTGACAATGCTGTGCACTGAGTTTCACCTGGGACCCTGCACTGATCCTAGCCACTGTCTGTGTCCAGCCATAGTCTGCTGCAGCAGCCTCATTTCCACAGCCCTGTCCACCAGCACTTCCATGTCCCTGTTGTTGATAGGGAAGTTAATTTTCCTTTCTGAGCCATTACCTTCAGGATAACAGTGCAGGAGCATACTGTGAAGGCATCTTCTGATTTGCAGCATATGAAGTGCTGTGGAGATGGGGATCAAATATGGTGGTATTGATGAACAATCCCTAAAGAGGACAAAGTACTGGCTCCTCATTCCAAAGACCAACAAATGCAGTACCTAGCCAGCTGCACAGCTCTTATATACAATTGACAAGGGAAAGGCACTTATTCAGAGATAGTAAGAACTTATTGTTCTGTTGCAGAGAGCTTAATTGGGAAAGGGAACTTAATGCTTGCATGCTGACTTTTTAATAAGTATGTGTGAATATGCAAATGCGTGCAAAACACTTCCTAACATTTGCTTTCAGGGAGCTTGACCCCCTTTTAATGTTCCAAAAACTTTAATCCCGCCATCAAGAATATGACTTCAGTCTCTCATACAATTTGTTTCCCCACTCACTTTTCTTTCTGCTCTGAGAACAGGTTCCACTCATTTTCAGAGCGCTCCGGCAACATGTTGGGAGATAGGAAGGTTTGAGAGAGGAAGGTTTGAAAAATGGTGTCAAAAGGCATCAGAATGGAATCCTGACTTGTTTGCATTGCCACTGGACATTAACAGCAAGAATGGGACATTTTTCACTGGAGTGTAGAAGGTTGAAGCATGACCTTAGATTTATAAAATCTTGAGGAGCATAGATAAGGTGAATGGCAGATGTCTTTTCCCCAGGGTGGGGCATTTCAAGACTAGTGGGCATATTTTCAAGGTGACAGGAGAAAGACATAAAAAAAGACATGAGGGGTAATTTTTTTACACAGAGAGTGATTCATAGGTGGAATGAATTTCCAGAGGAAGTGGTGGATGTGGGTACAGTTACAATATTTAAAAGACATTTGGATAAATTCATGAATAAGAAATGTTTGGAGGGATAAGGCCCAAGCATAGGTAGGTGGGACTAGTTTAGTTTGGGATTATGGACAGTGTGGACTGGTTGGACCGAAGGGTCTGTTTCTGTGCTGTATGACTCTTTGACAAAGGGACAAATGGCCTCTTTTTTATGGAGATTGTTAAATCATAATTTTTTTCTTTCTTTTGTTTTGTTTATTTTTTCTTCTCTCTTATTCCATGCTTTCTTGTCCATCTCTTTGCTTACTTCACTTGATTCCAATTCACCTTCCTTTTTCCTCTCTTTATTTCGCAGTTTTAAAATCTCACTGCTGAGGGAGACACACAATTGGTCTCAATTTCATTGAGGTTCCAGATGCCCTGTTGAGATCACCATGTTATTGGCACTTACGCAATTTGTGGGAACGTAGACATTGTTTACAAAACATTTAAAGCTGAAAGGTGCAAGAAAACCTTTAAACGATGACATAGGCTATGAGACACCCTTCTCCAATTAGTGATAGTCCATCATTATTGCTTTAAGTTTTTTCTTAGCCTTTTATACCTCAATTGTGAATGATTACTATTGAATGATTACCACTGATACACTATTATGACACTGGTATTTTTATTACATTATGTGAGCAACAGGCTAAATGAGCAGAAAATTAGTGTATTGGCTTTAGCACAATGTCGATGAGGTAAGGCTATGTTGTGAGGATGAAAGGATAATATCTAAATGATAGAAAGAGTATGGAGTTTAAAACACTGCTCAGTGAAAAATGAGATTGAAATTGAACACGATCCCGGTTCAACCTGTGTCAACAGCAAGGAACGGGATTGAAGCTGATGCCAAGGGTGTGTGTTTTTTAATGTGAGTGGAATAAGATAAATTGGGTATTCCCAACGTTCAAACAGAGAAAGTTTTGTCTCATCCAACGGTTGATGTGAGCTAGGAAATGTGTTAAAACTGTGTATGTGAAAGTACAGCAGTCAGGAACTTCACATTGACATAGTACTTAATGCATGATGTTTGTCTCATTTCAAGACCAACAGAAACAGCACTGTATGAGAAAACATAGACAATGAAATGGAAGAAAATTGAGATGGGCACACATTTACAAAGCTCAAACTTACTCCCTCAGATTTACAGAATGTTACAATGGACAAGTAGAAATCTGAAACAATTCTTGAGAATTCTGAAAATTTTCTGTAGTTTGGGCAGGGTTAGGGTGTGGAAGGATAAGCAGAGTTAATCACAGGATCACACCATGGTAGAGCAGATAAAAAGGCTATTTGGCCCACCATGCTTGCACCCACTTTTTAAAAGAGCTATCCATTTAGTCCCATTCGCCTCATCTCCCTTGGGCCAAACCAAGCTATTTGTAATGTTCTCAGATCATGTTTGACCTGAGACAGTTTCTGAACATATTTCTGCTACATTACAAAAATTGCCTGCAACAAATTCTATTTCTATAACACTGCAGAACTCTGCCTCTGCCTCAGCGCAGTGTTGAAATTCCTTAATTATCTCTAGAATTGAATACACCAACTCATGTTTACTCAGATTCCCAGCTTCTACTCGTCTATAAACTTGAGCTCAGAAAACTTTGCTGCCCACATCTTAAACCACATTACGTCTTGTTCAACAATTAACTGAGTTATATTGCATTCTGATTAAGCAATTCCTCAATTTTAGATTTCTTATTTGTATTTTCAAAATTCCTCACAGCCCCATCTCTCTGTGTCTTTGGAAACTCCTCTGTCCCTATAACACTCCAACACATCTGTGCTCCTCTGGTCTCTTGCATATCCCAGTTTCAATCATTCCACTATTAGTGGCCATACCTCCTTGCACTGAGGATCTAAGCTCTGGAATTCCCTCCCATATAGCTTTCCCTTTCTATCACTTTCTCCTCCTTTAAGATACTCTTTAAAAATCACCTCTTTTTGGGTTATATGCCCTAAAATCTCTTTTTCTGCTTCAGACGTATCAATTTTAGTTTGGGATGTTTCTAACTGAAAGGTGTTATATAAATGCAAGTTATTGTAATTGCACCATTCTCGGAAATCCCTTCTGCAAGCTCTCTACGCTGCTGGCATCTTTTCTAAAGTGTGGTGACTTCCACAGATTTATCCTAAGCTTTTTCACTTTTGCACATTTTGTCTCCATATATAAAGAAAGAACCCTGTATGCCTGTCGAGTTATTCATTTGCAATGCTACCTTGAAAGATTTATGCACAGGCACCTCAAGCCTCTCCCTTCATACAACCCCTTAAAAAATCTAGTTGGTATTGGTTTTCCGTAATCTTTCTTTCAAAATATATCATGTCATACGTTCCCTAATCACATTCTCCCAATCTGCAAAATATCAAATTCTTACCTCTATTCTGTTATCATTGTCTGTCCCTCGATTCAAGGTTGACATCTACTCAGGGTGTTGAGTTTTGGCCAAGGATTTTTATGCAACTGAAGAAGCCTACAATTAACAGGCACTTGAGCACATGGTGTAGGACATCATTCTAGCCCAAAGTCCAGCTCACTGCAATAGTCAGCGCTGCTGCCTCACAGTGTTAGGAACCCAGGTTCAATTCTGGCCTTGGGAAACTGTGTGGAGGCAGCACTTTCTCTCTGTGTCTGTGTGGGTTTCCTCCAGGTGTGCTGGTTTCCTCCCACAGTCTAAAGATGTGCATGTTAGGTGGATTAGCCATGCTAAATTGTAGTGTAGGTGGATTAGCCATGGTAAGTGTGGGGTTATGGGGATAGGTGGGATGCTCTTCGGAGGGTCAATGTGGATTCAATGGGCTGAATGGTTCACCATGACTCTATGTTTTCTGTCTTATAGCTATTTGTGTTACCATGCTGTCAGTGATGCTTTAATCACAAACTTCAATTTCGCTTGCAATTTCATGATATGGTACTCTATTAAACTGCTTTTGAAAGTCCATTTACAGGATGCTAACTGTATTACTTTATAAGATACTAACCAACATAATATGCCTTTAGCAAATCCTTCATTCAACCGTATTTTTCTCAGTGACAATTTTATTTCTTCTTACATTACTAGCCACCTTGACATTAGGCTAACTATCTTGCAGTTGCTGGGTTTATCCCTCCCTCTAATGTTTTAAGTCTTATGGCCCTGGATCAAAATTCTACCCCATTCTCTTCACAAATGCTACCTGATTTGATAATATTGCCAACCCTTTCTGAAAAAGTTAGTCCTCATCTCCTCTCAGGATTGTCCACTTGTGAGATTCCATTTATGGTGCCATCAGCTCCATCTGTGCTGTTCTCCAAGATGGCGGCGGAATAGCAGAGCAACATGCAGGCTGGAGCTCATCTGCTCCATTCGCTTTTAATTTTTTATTTTCCTTCACAGCTTTTTCTCCTTACTTCAATCTGCTTACTTTCTGTGGGGAAATCAAACCAGCGCGAGGGACAATGAAAGAGCAGGAGAGCGAGCCCAACGTGGACGAGAGCGAGCCAGTGCGGGGGGAGAGTGAGAAAGTGAGCCCAATGTGAGGGAGATTAAGCCCAACACGTTGGTGATTGATGACCCCTGGCATCCACGGCGGCAGCGAGAGCAGGCAGCCCGAGGTCTCCTGGCAACTGCGGCAGCATGGGAAGATCTAGCTCAGCATGGAGGAGATCGAACCCTCACCTGCCCCTACACCTCCTCCCCTCACCCCCATCACAGGCCCTAAGTAGACCTTCCACATCAAACAGATGTTCACCTGCACATCTGATAATGTGGTATACTGTATCCGCTGTTCCCATTGTGGCCTCCTCTACATCGGGGAAACCAAGCGGAGGCTTGGGAACCGCTTTGCAGAAACCTACGCTCAGTTCGCACTAAACAACTGCACCTCCCAGTCGCAAACCACTTCAACTTCCCCTCCCATTCCTCAGACGACATGTCCATCCTGGGTCTCCTGCATTGCCACAACAATGCCACCCAAAAGCTGCAGGAACAGCATCTCATATTTCGCTTGGGAACCCTGCAGCCCAAGGGTATCAATGTGGACTTCACAAGCTTCAAAATCTCTCCTCCCCCCGACTGCATCCCAGAACCAGCCCAGCTCGTCCCGGCCTCCCTAACCATTCCTAACATCTCAAGTCCCACCCCCATCTCCTAACCACTAGCCTCATCCCGCCTCCTTGACCTGTCTGTCCTCCCTGGACTGACCTATCCCCTCCCTAACTCCCCACCTACACTCACCTTTACTGGCTCCATCCCCGCCTCTTTGACCTGTCTGTCTCCTCTCCACCTATCTTCTCCTTTATCCATCTTCTATCCGCCTCCCCCTCTCTCCCTATTTATTTCAGAATCCCCTTCCCCTCCCCCATTTCTGAAGAAGGGTTTCTACCCGAAACGTCAGCTTTCCTGCTCCTCTGATGCTGCTTGGCCTGCTGTATTCATCCAGCTCTATACCTTATTATCGGAGATCGAACCCTTGTGGGGAGTGCGAGCCCGGTGTGGCTAAGCACTTAAGAAGAACTTTAAGGGTGAACTTTTAACAGTACTCCTTATTTTTCTATTTTGTACCTAAAATGGCATCAAGAATGGTGACATTGTACACCTTCAGTGTACTCCTGTATCCCTGTACTTGAGTACATGTGACAATAATTTCTAATTGTAACTCTAATTCTTCTGGTTCTCTTCAATCTTGATCGGCTCTTTCCAAAGGTGTGACCATCCTTTGTTCAAGGACTTCCTCCATTTGAATGTTTGATGTTTTATCAATGAATGGATTCATCCAAATGTAGAAATTCATGGTCGGTGAGCACTTTATAAAGTTTCTGGCAATGTTAGTCCCACCCCAGAGACCTTGATATACTCCTTGCATGTTGTGCTTTGTGCAGGGAATAACATCAAGAAATGCTATTGAGCTGAATTCAAATTTATAGCACTGACACATGGAGTTGCTTGTTTTCTTTCAGCATGTAGAGAAGCTTACGCTGTGATGAAAATATCTAAGAACAGAGATAATGAATAAACTATTTAATTAAAGCACCTTGAGAAATCCATTCCCGTAAGCACTGAAAGAAACAGCTATGTTTCACTTTAAAATGAAACATAACATAGGAAAATTTCAATCCCCCACCCAGTGGAGGGCATAGGAGACGATAAGACCATAAGATATAGGAGCAGAATTAGGCCATTCAGCCCATTGAATCTGCTCCACAATTCAACCAGGGTTGAAATGTTTCTCAACCGCATTCTACTAGCTTCTCCCTGTAGCCTATGAACCCTTTATCAATCAAGAACCTATCTCTGTCCTAAAGACACTCAGTGACTTGGCCAAGGACAGGTAAATCACCAAAGTTACTTATCCATCTTTGAGTTGCTTGGATTGTAGTGATCACTGTTTTGTTTAAACCACCCATGGGAAGCTAGTGAAGCCTTTTTTAGATATGCAGGACAGGCCTATGTACAATTTTGTTTCAGACCTGAGCAGCAAAGCAGCTGAGAACAGTTGGAATCCACCACAAAGATTAAGCCCAAACAGTTCCATTTTTAGTTTACTTTGCGGCTGCAATATATCTTCCTCCTTTGCCCACAGAAAGGGTTAAGGTATCATGTGCCCGCATTTCTCAAGAAGGGTCCCTGGACCTGAAACGTTAACTCTGCTTTCTCTCCACAGATGCTGCCAGACCCACTGAGTCTTTTTTTCCAGCAATTCCTGTTTTTGTTTAAGAATGAACTAAGTTAGGGCCTGATTACTGCGGCAGCAAATAGGTTTCTAACTTATCTTGGCATCTACTCACTCAACAACCATCGAAGCTGGTCAGGGCCAAGTAGAATAATTAAGCTGTTATAGCTTTCTAGCAATTTTCACATTTGCAGTGCTGTTCCTTAACAGCTCTCATGACTGTACCTTAAATGTAGTTGTCAATTCTCTGACCAGTTGCATAGTGTAATCAAGTATCATATACATACACACACAAATAATCGCAGAAAGCTTACTCTCATTAGCAGCACGGTTGTAACATTCTGTATTGCTTCAATTAATAATTCTGAAAACACACTTCAGAAATACTATTCTTAATGTGGAGAGATTGTAATTAAACTACAGGTAACATTAGACCATGTGGTTTATCTAAATCATTAGAATAGTGTTTTTGCAGTTTATAGATGCTGATAAATTATAGCCTTATGATTTCCTTTACAGCATGCATTTATTATTTTATTAAAATATATTGGTTTAAGTTATACTACGCATCTTTTTTCCATTAATTCTACCTCCACTTTCATCGTATGCCATTCGCAGACTGAAAGAACAAATGAACCATAATTACTTAACTTTCAGAAGATATCATTTCCAATGTCTCACCTGCTTCCCATAGTCCAAGCTAGCACAGATCATGAATCGTGAAGCCAGCTCTCTATTCCTCTGTAGGACATTAATGCATTCACATCGCTACGTGCTATGTGACTGGTCACATATTGTTTCCACATCACTAGGATTTCAGCAGTTGAATATGGTTTTCCAAGTCTGATGATTCAAAGTAATAAACCCAGAAGAATGTTTCTCAGTCAAAAATGAAAGGAAAGCAAAGAATGTCCAGAGATAACCCCAATGTGTTATCAAAGGTGAATTAGTTGATATTTTATTGAGCTTGAGCTCCCAGAACCCCACAGTTTATAGCTGTAAACTTCCGTGCCAATTAAACATAAAAAAAAGTGAAGACAGCATGTGGTGCCTGTCATGTGCTCACATTTCAGGAATGCAAATGCAATTCAACTCCAAAATGAATAAATGTAATAATAATCTTGTTACCATATTGGGAGATTTCAGGTGTTTAGAGAGTTGAAGCTTGTTCCAAATAATTGCCGAAAGCTATCATGTCTAATGCTTCATTTGATAAAGGGAACTTTTGCAAAATCTGTTTGGGATGGGGATTAATTTTTAAGTAAGAACAGATGCGAGCCAATGGTGTCACTGTGCTTCCATTCACTTAGTATTAAACAGGAATGAGAAGTTTGCCATGTTGTTAGAACAGACAAGTTTACTCAGAATAGTGCATTTGTTGAAGCTGATCCCTGCTTCATGTTATTCAACAGGACTTTAATTTCACTTCGCTGTCTGATGGCAGGAATAAAAAAACAAGTCTCTGCTAGCTTGCTTTTGTTAAACAAGTGATACCTAAAAGAGAATCCCATTTCCTTAGTGTCCTCCCATCCCTCCGTATAGCAAAGTACTTAGTCTTTGCTTGGCACTTGCAGAGAAAGAGCCACTAAAATGAAGAACTTCTACATGTGGAATGACAAGTATGAATCTTAGTCCTGTGATATTAGTCCATGAATTCCTAACACATATGTAAGACATTCATATGAAGTTCCTTTGCTTGTCCACTATTTTAATTGAGCCATTGACCTATTTAAAATCCACATTCATTACCCGTAATGCCGCAATGGATTGCGGCAGCTTTATTCTCTCTGTGATTTTGATAGAAAGTTCAACATGCTTTCAGCATAGCCAAATCATTTATTCTGGAAAGATTGTATAAATTTTCCATTGAAAGGCAGCAGGAAAATTACAGGCTGGGCATGTTGCCCACCTGCTTTGAGCTTGGACAACCCTAACAAACCTGGCCAGACATAACTCATTATCCACAAAGAATGAATTTGTCACATTGAATCCACAAGTAATCAGGAGTTTCCTGTCCCTATTGAAGAAAATACGTACCTTTAAACACATATTAAGAGGGTGTGGTCCATATTTAAATGGAAAAGTGTGACAATGTTTTAACAGAGCATTGTTAGGTAGTGCCATAAGAAACAGCACACAATACTCCAGCAAATAGGTTCCAAATATCACAGAGGAGGCAGCATCCTATATCAATGCAACTTTTCAGTTGAAGCTCTGAAGCCTGCTGCAAGTTGCAAGCTGTCATGTGGTAATACATGTCTCCGTCACAAGAGGTTCAATCCCAGTGCAGTGTGGTCAGTCACCTCATGCACTCTTGCCAATCAGGTAATAGCTAGAAAAGCTAGATGAGATTCCAGAATTCAAACATCACACAGTGGCAGCAAGAAGTACAACGATATGTCATAAGCATACACATATTGTACAAACTGCAAGAAAACTGATAACTATTTTGATATGCAGGGTATCATAATAGAATTTAGTAAGGGTGAATGTGAATTGAGGTACATAAGGAAAGCATGTAAAATTGCTACATTCAAACTATGAATGTATATGGTTATTGACACGTTATGAGGCTGTTAGATGATTTTTCTTTTCAAAGGTGATTTTCAAAGCTGTTTTGCTTATTGTATATAGTCTTGGTCGGGGTGTCTCTTGTAGCTGACAATGGGTTATTCAGCAGGCATGTTAAAAAAAAGCGATAAGGTTCAAACAGCTTCTGTGATGCAGTTGCCAGATCGCCTCATTATGAATATGTGGCTAAGGTCCAAGAACGCCAATAGATTCACATCATTTGTGGGGGGTGTGGTTTGGTGAGGTGGGGCGGGGTCTGTTTCCACACCTTAAAGAGGAGTTAAAATTGAATCAGAGATAGTAGGAACTGCAGATGCTGGTGAATCCGAGACAACAAGGTGCAAGGCTGGATGAACACAGCAGGCCAAGCAGCATCATAGGAGCAGAGTACTAGCTTTGCATTTTTGACATCTTTGTTATCTGGTAATAAGTTATACTTTCCCTGATGTTTTTTTCTTCAGTGTTTTATTGCTAATTTGATCAAGATTGAGAGGTGTGAAGTGGATTAAAAATTTCTACATTCATATTATAAATGGATATGGTTATTGACACTTTACGAGTTTCTAAGATGATTTCTTTTCAAAGGTGATTTTTAAAAAGCTGTTTTGCTTATTGTGTCAATTTCAAGAACACTTCAAATACTTGCCAGATGCCAACTGCTCATTGGTTCTTTACACAGTGGATACTATGTGAGTGGGTCTGGAGCATGCATGGGTGACATAGAAATCACATGTGCACAATGGAAGGGAAATGGAAGAGCCATGGAATTTGGAGACTGCAAGAGGATTTGTAAGGATATGAGGAGCGTGGAAGGACATGAGGAATGTGAAAAGATATGGGCAAAGCCTTTTCTGGTCAAAAATTTCCCAACTGTATAAAAGAATTCCCCCAAGGTTAATGAACTAAGTTACCTGATGGGGTTCCCACAGCCTTCAGAATCCACTTGCCTATACAAAAATACAAAATGCGGGGAAATTTGAATTTCTAGCAGAGGATAATTTTGCAAACTGGACATAACTTTAAGTCAGCATCTGGTCCTGACACACCATGATTCCACTTCCCAATTCAAGTTTGAACCAATGCAGGAGACCTTTATTCTGCGTCTGCAGGGATCAGTTTCAATGCACTTCACTGTACTCCCCTCATCTGTCTGAACATATCGCTTAACCTGATGACCAGAAATGGACACAAATCCCAGAAATATTCAAACCAGAGGACTATAAAATCAATCATTACTTCCTTTGACTTGTCTTCTACTTTCCTGGCTAATTATTTCAGCCATCTAGTTGCTTTAATGATGGACATGCTGATTATTGAGTCTAATAAAACTAAATCTCTTTCAACTTCATTATTAGCTGCTTCAGCACTGCTCATGAAGGACATATGTTTCCCATATTTCCTTTCCTCTTTGCAATGCCTTGTATTTTGCATTATATTACATTCCATCTGCCATCCATCCATACATAGCCATATATGTACATAAAGCTATTTTATAGTTTTCTGATATAACTTTTGATAATGACTGGTCTTCTCTTAGCTATCGATGCATACTGTATCGATAGATTTTATGTCTCATAAATTGTTTTTAAGACTTACCTTCAGAATGGTTATGTTGTACTAATATACTGGCTAACGGCTATAATCCATATTAAATTCCTGGTGTAAACAGCCAA
This sequence comes from Rhincodon typus, assembly GCF_021869965.1. Lineage (NCBI taxonomy): Eukaryota > Metazoa > Chordata > Chondrichthyes > Orectolobiformes > Rhincodontidae > Rhincodon > Rhincodon typus. The sequence goes on from NC_063354.1 coordinate 31,281,455, forward strand.
ATCTGATGTTGACTCACACAAGTCCACATAAAACTTGGAGCATTTAGAATAATTATCCATTGGTTTGACTAATGCGCTTTCATCATCATCAGACTGTTATTAGCTGAAATGAAAGTTTATGTTTTGCAGAATTCAGAGATTGGATTTTTCCTTTTTATTGATTTTAAGTAATTACATTAAGAGATCAGTGGGAAAGGATTCTGCTATCTGTGGAAAGAGTTCTGGTATGGGGAGGATGAGCTGGGGCAGTGGTCTAACGCAAACCTGACCCATTTTCTGTTTGGACTCTATCTGTATATCATGAGGCAACCTGGATGGAGATACTGCAGCAGCATTAGAGAAGGCAATCTGGAAGCTTAAAGAGGTTGAAATGTCCAGTAGTTTAGAAGGATAGCTCCCACTGATTACATCAACCGAGTTAGAGGGTGCATATCTGGGGTCTAACAGGAACTGAAGAAGGTTACTATACACTTTCACCCTCTGTGGGGAAGGTCTAAGCCATGGTTGCTTTGCAGGGTCTACTAGCTTGCAAGCCTAGGAAATGGCAGTATCTGCTATGGGAAGGGGGAAATCTACAGTGTGGGAAATAGTGGCCAGCTGCAGCATGGATGGGAGGAGAAAAGACCCATTTGGGTATAAATTTGACAGTGAATCTGGCTCCAGGTTTTCTTTGTGATTCTGCTCAATTTCAAGAGGAATTATGGAGGAGTAATCCCATACACCCCAAAACCACACTGCTGCCCACGTTTTGTCATCACACAAAATATAGATTTGCATTAAAGCATAGAACCATAAAAGTATCCTGCACGAGATTTACTTTCCTCCTCTTCAGTGCTTCCCATTAAACAGTCAGCCTAATGCATGTATTGGCAGGCGAACCAGAATGTCAGTCGAGCTCAAACCTGTAATAACAGAAGTACGAGATGAATAGTTTGACCTCTCTACTACTTGGCTGCTCTCTCAAATTACTTCTTTTTAAAGATTGGAGCTATGTGGATAAATCCAACTGTTATTTGAAACCTTTTGAATTAATTCCAACTGAGGAACAGTGATTATTGTTTTCTCCTGTTTCATCTTGTGTAGATGGACATCAAAATGCTTATGTATTTACAGTGGATATGTTTGGATGCTTATTCCAGGCATCCAATTTTGCTGCAGTGATCACTCTGACATAATTTCCATGTATGTACTCACGGACGCCTGCTCATATTTCTAAACACATGGTTTAGAGCATTGAAACACTAGTACAGTTAAATCCTAAGAAATATATACTCATTTTGTGCTGAAATTCAGTTTCTTCATTGTATTTTCTATAAAGAAATAGGAAACATGAATGACTGGCAGTTATTTTACATTGCATCCGAATGGTGCCAAGATTTGGTTAGTCCCGGTTTGACAGTATTTACATTTCATTCAACATGCTGACATCTTGTGTCAATGAATGTGGAGCTGGAAAAGCACAACAGGTCAGACAGCATCCGAGGAGCAGGAAAGTCAACATTTTGGGCTGAAACCCTTTGTCAGGACTGAAGGATTTCGGCTCGAAACGTTGATTTTCCTGCTCCTCAGATGCTGTCTGACCTGCTGTGCTTTTTTCCAACTCCACATTTATTGACTCTAGCTTCCAGCATCTGCAGTCCTTACTGTCTCCGAAATGCTGACATCTTGTGCTGCAGATATACCCAATATTAAATCACCTCTATAGTGGAAGCTTGTGGCAAAATCTGAATGGATTTCCCTCATTTCTTGAAGAGAAATTGTAAGCCTTCCTGGATATGCATTTGTACTTTCTGTTGAAACATCCAATAGCTATATTTTTCAAACAGTCAGTGATATGGAACCTTTCTCTTGTTCACCCCATTGTTCCCTCTTCTCATGGAAATGGTTCTCCTTCTGTCTCCCTCAGATACAAATTCTCACTCTTCTTTCCACTCTTCCCAAATCTCAGATTTCATCCTGACACTCTTCTCCAGTTCCCTCCCACCACATCATTTTTTGCTGCAATCTACAAAATATCATGAGATGAAGAACTAACCATCCGATAAAAGTGAAGGGAGTTGCTGGGGAGTAGAATGCACAATTCTGATTTTGGCTACAAACATAGGCAAGTGAGTTTGAAATGTTGGCTCTCCAATTACAATGTGCCTTATATCGTACAAAAAGGAACATTCAAGACTGGATTTGCTATACATAGTCACCAGCTTTTTGGGCTTGCCTATTCAAGTATCATTATTTTGAGCACAATGACAGCAAACTCCTCAGCCATTTTTCACTGGTGTTACAAAAAAATTTTGGCACTAATTTGGCACAGTCCATTTAAGGTGCTCCTGCCTAATGTTAATAGTATTAATAATGTTTTGAGCTCAACACCCTACAAACATGAAGGGTTAACATTTGCACAAAGTTCAGAAAATCCCAACTAATTGATCTCAGAACTGGTTACCCCCAGAGCAATCAAGTCAACTCAGAAGGTAAACTAAATTTAATACTCTAAGATGTAGGATGGTATTTAGGATGGTATTTTAGTATATTTTTATTTAACATTACCCTTCCTTTAATATCTCACAGACCACTTCCTTGTTCCCTACTGAATTTGTTTGTCTACTTTTGTTACTACGTGATTGTTACATATTTGCATGGTTTTTAACTGATTATCTAGACCATATCAGGTCTTGTGATGCAATGGGTAGCATTCCTGCCTTTGTATCAGAGCTCCAAGTTTGGGTCCCACTATGGCCATGAAAGATGCTTTCACGATGTGATCAAACATAAGTCAAACATTAGTCAAACTCAAATATGAGTTTCAACCTGCAAATTCTTCCAACATATGCCAATGGCAGTTGATAGGAGTTAAAGAGATTCTGGTCATCCGTGTGATGGAACGAAGCTTGGTGCATTGACTATCATTCTCCATAGCTCCATGCTCTAAAAGGTATGTGAAGGTACACATTGCCGCAGCAACTTGGATTCCCAAAGTGAATTATAACACAACACCTCTACCAGTGCATGTATGAATATTTCAATATAAGTCACACTGCAATTTAGACTTTGGGATGCAAGTGTGTTTTTGAACAAAATACCAATATTAAGTATATTAAGATGCCAGAAGGTCCATTATTCTACGGCAAGAGCCAAGTGTAATATTACTGTTTGTGGATTATGTTTGTCAGTGGAATTTGAGCAGTAAGGGCATGTGATTATTTTTCTGTTGCATGTTATAGCTTTCAAAAATATATTGATGAAAGATACGAAAAATCAAACTCAGTGATTATTTGATATAGCAGATTTTGTGACTTGAGGTTTAACTTACAGAATCGCTTAAACTTTCAGTATAGAAAGCGATCACTTGACCCAATGTGCCTGTGCCAGCTCTGTGAAAGAGCTGCTCAACTATCCTGCATTACCCATCCATTCCCTATAGCCCTCGCTTTCCCTCTTGGAAAAAGGAAAAAACTCAGAAAACATACGATTTGAATGTAAATCATCCTACTTAAAAATAATTGATACCATGTTTTTGGAACAAAATAAGTTGTGATCAATTTATACAATTGCAGATGAGAAAGTGATCCAGAGGATGCAACCGGAAAGTATGAGCTGTCCAATTAGGAGAATTGTTTAGGCAACTTATGTGTAAGGAAACAATCTTTGGCAGCATTCTGAATGAAATATTTGGAGCATGTATCTAAGGAAAGCTGAATCAAATTTTTTGGGGTTATAGTGAGCTGGGAATTACAAATTCTATTCTGTACGCACAGTGGCATTCAGCTCATCATAAGCCCGATAACAATTAAACAGACGAATGTGCTTGTGTAAGTTTTCTGTAGGAATTTGGATTCATTTTCAAAAAATATTTCAATTATTATTTTTATAATTAATAAATTCATTTGTTTTATGAGTCAGTCCAATATTGATAAAGGACTCCTACATCTCCAACACCTAGATTATAGAGCCAAAGATTCATAGAGTAATCCAACACAAAACAGACCCTTCTGTCCAACTATTCCATGCTGAACATAATCCCAAACTAAACTAGTCCCACCTGCCTGCTCCGAGCCCATATCCCTCTAAATCTTTCCTATTTATGTTGTAACTGTACCTGCATCCATCACTTCCTCAGGTAGCTCATTCCACACATGAACAACCCTCTGTGTAAAAAATTTGCCCCTCGTGTCTTTTTCAAATCTTTCTCCTTTCAATTTAAAAATTCTCTCTAGTCTTGAAATCCTCAATCCTAGGGAAAAGACACCTAACAATAACCCTATCTATACTCGTCATGATTTTATAAAATTCTATAACTCTATAAAGCTCCAGGGCATAACGTCCCAGCCAATCCAGCCTTTCTTTATAACTCAAACCTTCCATAACCGGCAACATCCTGATAAATCTCCTCTGAACCCTGGCTAGCTTATTAATACCCTTCCTAGAAGAGGCCTCACCGATGTCCTGTACAATCTCAACTTATTCGATTTGTCATATTTTATACGAATCCTGCAATATGGCAGCACTATGTTGTTGAAACATAATTTGAGCTGAAGCAAAATACAAAGCAGAAAAAGCTAGCAAAACTCAGCAGGCCTGGCAGCATCTGTGGAGAGAGGAACAGAATTAACATTTTGAGACCAATATGACTCTTCTCCAGAACTCCAAACTTGTGCTGAAACATTGCTTCAATGGGGTAATCAGGTTAGGCTAATTACTAGTGACACAGTTCTGAGAAAAGAAGGTCTTTTTTTTCCTTTAAAAATTGCAACCAGTGCTGTGGCAGGAATTGGCTGACTGTGTTGTATTTTCCTGGCGAACGTTTTCCACTGTTTTACATATTTTGTACACTAATATTCCAATCTTAATTTCCTAATCTATGGGCTTGATCCTATCAGAAGTTGTTACCCCAAATATCTAGGTTTCACCAGTGTTCAATTAACCACACTAATTGAGGATTAGGACATAGAACTGGAATGCTTAAGAAAAAATTCATTGAAATAGAGAAATTGAAATCTTATCTGATTACCTGCAAGTCCAACTTGAATATAACCTGCTTTGTATTTTGTTTCTTTGCATGAATGCTTTTCCCAATGGACTAATTACTTACCAATGTTCTTCTTTGCCAATAAAGGGATTTCTTTTTTTAAACTGTATCTGACAAATGTCATTAACTCCAGATAAGTTGAAGTTTCATGCCCCTGTTAATAAAACACTGGAAATTCTATGTTTCATCAACCATGCTGTCAAACTCTGCTGCACCCTCTTATGCTTCTATACAGTCAGCTCTCTCTCCTTCTGATCCCCTTTAGATTTGTAGCATTGCATGTTGTATTTTCTTTCCTTCTTCTTCCTACCAATGTGAATCATTTCATATTTGATATTTTAAGCTGTGGCATCTTTATGTGAGTTATGTCATTTTTGTAAAAGCTCCTGCTGGAATTATTCGTATGTAAGTCAAAATGTTAGCTGAGTTGAAAATCTGATTGGAATCATATCTGCACAGAGAATCCTATTCAGCCTTTCAAGTCTATGCCGGCACTCCATAACACATTCCATTCAGTCCCATTCTCTTCCTGTATTCCCAGAGCCATGCAAGTTTATTTCCTTCATGCCCAGACAATTTCCTCTTGCTGATCATTGCTGCTTCCAGCAACCTTGCAGGTAGTGAGTTCCAGGATGTTGCCATTTGTTGCTTATTAAAGTTCTTTATCACGTTACCCTCTGCATTTCTTGCCTCAAGCCTTGAATCTGTGGCCACTGGAGCATGTGCTATCAACTATTGAGAACTACATTTCTTTCTGTAAGTTACCTAAACCTGTTATGATCTTGTACACCTCTTTCAAATCTCCCCAAAATCAACTTTGATCTAAATAGAACAACATTTGGAACACTAACAGCTCTCGTTGACCACCAGGGTATGAATCTTTTGATGCTTTTGGTTAAATGTTACTTTCATGGAGGTTCACAAAGGTTTCTCTTTGTGAGACCTGGTGAGATTTCTTGCTACGTCGTAAAAAACTCATGTCATGAGCTACCTACCCCTTCCTATGGCACCCCTCCTGTTCCATGCCAGCTTGATTCTGCCACTTGCCTTGGCTGGAAGGACTCACCACTCACCAGATATTCTGGAATAGACTGGCATCCCTGGCACCCATGCCATCTTTAAACCCTGGTTGAACAATCTGGCCAAGTGTTGGGACTCCAGAGATGCCCTTCACTGGCATCCTAACAACACAGCAGCCCTAAATCCATGCTGCTCATGGGCCATAACTGGCACAGCTGACATGTCCTCACACATCTAACTTCACTTTCTTGCCTCAGTTGCTGTCTAACCATTAGGCCATGCAGTGTGCCCGTCCTTAGCCTCATTCCTCCCAACTACACTCACCTCTGATCTGTTCCCAATGCTCACTACAGACCAGCACCTTACCATTGTCCAGTGGGGATCAGTCACAAGCAGGCAAGCATTCAGAGATTTACAGAGATGAGTCTTATTTATAGTCAGCAAAAAGTGAACACAAACAAAATGAGTAGAGGCAGCAGTTCACCCCATAAGGCAAACCAAATGCTGGCATGATGGTCAACAACTATTTTACAGTCCATGCATGTCTGCTACAGTTCTCACCCATTGGGATTGGGTGTTAATCAGATCCTCATTGTCTCATAATGCCTAAAGCACCTCAGCTCTCTCATACTCAATGAAGGGATCCTCCAGCTCAATGTCCTCATCCTCTTCCTCTGCTTTGGAACATTGCTCCCATTCTGTCAGTCTCTTTTCCTCATTCAATTATGCAGAGCACTTGTCGAGGGCAGGAAGCTCTGCCCCTCCTACAGCCCCACTCCATCTCGAGAGGCCCAGTACTGTGACCTCTACCTGATCCTCAGCCTCTGTGGCAGCCTGCCTGCTGCTCCTGGGCCTTCCTGTGTCTGCCTCCTTTCCTTGGCAAGGCAGCTTGGCACATTCAGCTTGATCCATGACTCCTGCTGGTAGGGATTCGTATTGGAACAGAACACAAGGAACAGAACAGGTCCTTAGCTCAAAGAAGGGTCAATACTCTTGGAATGGAATCTCTTTGTGTTATAGACCTACTCAGGTGTGAATAAGTGAGGAAAGATATTGCAGGCAATACCAAGAGTGATAGAGGATGTGTCTTGATAGGTGGTTCGTATAGACTGATTGTGAGACTGCGAGAAGATGATGGGTCTAACACTGGTGGAGTGGAAAGGGTCATTGATCATCTTCTTGCATTGCTCCAGACAGTCTGCTTTAGTCTGGATGGCAACCTTGGACCAGGTTGGCATGGTTTGGCATTGTGGCCTCCTTTGCTTGTCTAGGGAAAGAGATATCCCACCTCTGCACCACTTACCCATCAGGTCCCTGCCATGAAAGCAGGGCAATGATTTCTCCCATCTGCAAGATCTGGGGCAAATTTCAGGAACGATGCAGGGCAGTGGTGGACAGACAGTGCATACCTGGGTGCACAGATGATGGAAAGCAAGGGTGCTGGTGAATTCCAGAACATCTTGGCAGTGGTGAATTGCTGAGAACAATGTATGCTACAATGAGGCCAGGATTTGATGTGAGGGATTGCCGTAGGGATGAGTTAGGTAATTAATGAAGCAAATTTGGCAAGATTCATTGAAAAAACTCATGAAGTCTTTTGTAAAAATTGCTCCAAAAAAATTGATAAAACTTGAACCTAGCCAAAAAAGCTTAAGATTCAACCATAGAGTCTTGGGCTAACTCTGCAGCATTTTAAATTTTTTTTCTGCATCAATGTGGAAGAAACTGTTGTTTGTATGGACCATAATCTTTGATTTTCTTTTAAAGGTTTCGGAGTAGTATGGCTGTATGAGCTCAATTCTCTAAGTGTGAAATTTGAAAGTTGTGCATGTGCTTGGAGAAGAAAATGCTTCACAGACACGTTATTAAGAACAAGTTTGAAGAACATTGAGTGATGTGGTGTCTATGGACTTATGTAAAAATGGATGCTATGTAACTAATTGTATAATTAATGTCAATATGTTATTAATGTTAATGTGACATAGAAATTATGTTAAAATCATTATTACAGGTAATGAAAATGCCTCTTAAAGATAATTATTTTATTCTTCTTTGGAAGGAAGCTGTGATGTAAGGTGTGACTTTATATATCTATCTTAAAACAATTTGGATTGGAGTTTGGGTTTTGAACTAGTGGTGGTTTGTGATATTTGATCCGTGTGTATAAAGGGATTGAATGATTAACTTGTCAGTATTTCTGGAACCATGACATTTTTTAAAGCCAATATGAGAGAGGGAGTCTTGTGGAATTTGTTTGTATTGAGAGAGGTTTATGAGCAGACTGAATAAACATTGAGGAGCAACAGCTTGCTTTCTGTTTAGAAGTATCTGCATTTTGTTTTTGCTTGGGGGCAAGAAACATAGCTTGGAATTTTTTTTTTTCATTTGTAACTGGCTTCTCCTGAAGAATGGAAATAGTTTCGAACAATTAGCAAATAGGTTCCCTCAGTGTAAGCATTTGAGTTTGAAAGTTCCAGACTAAAAGTGTTTAGTTAGAAATCTCAAGGGGTTATTCAAAGATGAGTGGTTCTAAATTGAGATGTGTGACTAATCAAGGAAGGAATGTCCAAACTTTCAAGACCGGGAATTGAAAAAAAATGCACGGTTAAATTAAACCGATAGATGTAATAGAGAAGTGAACTCTTCTTGTTATTTGAGTACAGTTAAGTGATGGTTTTGGGAAAGATAGGATTGTGTTTGTACTGTGTATTTCAAAATCTTTCAGATTGTGTTGTATGGAAATAACCTGGTTTATTCTAGAGATAGTAGGAACTGCAGATGCTGGAGAATCTGAGATAACAGACCCTGATGAAGGGTCTAGGCCCAAAACGTCAGCCTTCCTGCTCCTATGATGCTGCTTGGCCTGCTGTGTTCATCCAGCTCTACACCTTGTTTTCTCTGGTTTATTCTATCTTCTTTTCTTTTATCTAATCAACTTCTGTTTTGTTGGTGAAATCATATCTGCAGCATTACATGCCTGCTTTTAAGTGGTAGGCAACCATGTTAATTTTTAAAAAAAATATCAAACTATGATCTATCAAGGTATTTAATCTGGGATCTGATTTATCCGATAACAACATCAGCTATGATCATAACACCTGACAGGTTGAACAACGCCTCTCATTTCCTTGTGGCATTCTAATACCAGGCTGTCCAAAGTCCAAAAGGTTTGTAAAACTCCTCCAATAGAGAGCCTGGCACTTCCATCAACTCTGTACAGCAAAAGCTACTTAAAAGCACTTCACATTGTTTTCCCTTTAAATTAATACTCATGGTGAACTGGGGACCTTTGTGTAGACGAACACATGCTGACAGTAATTATGTAAAGATGTTAACTGTACCTGTGCAAGTCATTCCATGTGATAAAGCCTCTTTAGAACCTGCCTGATACCAGGATCCACTCTCACTGGATATGTCTGGTGCAGGCATGGCACACCCGTGGTAAACATCTGTTGGCCCATGCAGATCATGTCAGAAGTAGCTGGAAACATTCCATGGATGTTTTTGCAGTTTATGGTTACTATAGAAACAGCACTTACAAACCCAGGTTTTACAGCCACTATCTTCAAATTAGCATCATCAACCAGTTCGCAAAGCAGATTACATTCTATAAATAAAAAGCCAGAATAAAGTTTGAACTGGAAGAATTGCAGCCAATGTCCCACTTATAATTAACGCGCCTTGCTCAATCTGATTACGTTTCAAATTCCTCAGGTTGTGCGATGCTGGATTCTCACAATAGGCTGTTGCATGTTGGTTTGATGCCAATGAAATGCAACACTCATCCACAGCCATTGCTCAAAACATTGCTCCTGGCATCCCTCTGCTAGCATACAACCAGCTTGTGAGATAAATGGCATACCATAAACCCACAGAGGTTACGAGTCATCTAAAATAAAGTCACTATTGAAGAAACACTTAAAACTAAAAAAAGTTGCTATTCATGTTTTGCGTGTTTTAAAAATATTCTCCCCATTTTGTTTTAGTTTAATCATACAGATAAGTGCATCTGTTGTCTGAAGAAGTGTGGTGTAACCATTAATAGGAGTGTTAAGCCTGCAAACCAGACCTTAATAGTTTGCTTTATAAACTAAATGTAAAAGATGGTGATTTGCACAATTTTCAAGGAATTTTTTACAACCACTTATAATTAATTGGCTTTGCAACCTGTCATAATAGAACAAGTCAATTACTAATGGAAGCGTTTGGAGGTTTACTTTTTGATTCATGGAATGTGGGCATCACTGGTAGGGCAGCATTTGTTACCAATCCCTAATTTCCCATGAAGCGAATGGTTTGCTCAGCCATTCTCAAGGGCTATTAAAAGTCAACCACATTACTGTGGGTCACATTTATGCCACACCAGTTAAGCAGGGCAATAAACTTCCTTCAAGGACATTAGTGAACTATGTGAAGCTTTGCATTAATCAACGATAGTGTTGTGATCACAATCACTGAGATTCGTCTTAATTACAAATATTATCAATTGAGTTAAAATTATATCATTTGCTGTAGTGTATGCCCTGAACATGAATCATAGAACCACTACTGTGTGGAACCCCTACTATTTGGCACATCAAGGCCACACTGACTGTGCAAAGAGCATCCCACCCAGACCCATTCCCTGCTCTATCTTTGTAACCCTGCATCCCCATATCCCTAGACATCATGGGCAATTTAGTATGGCCAATCCACCTAACCTGTACATCTTTGGACTGTGAGGGCAATTTGGAGCATCCCTACACAGACACGGGGAGAACGTGCAAACTCCACACAGACAGTCGCCTGAGGCTGGAATCGAACCTAGGACCCTGGTACTGTGAGACAGCACTGTTGTTGTGTGCTCAGCTTCACAGAAGTTTGGCCTACCCCTGCCGTTCCCAAATGTGCCCTACTACCTGATGAGTTCTCATTACACTGCATGGACCACACAGTGTCCTCGGGCAAAGCGAAAGGTGGTGGGGTATGCTTCCCGATCAACACTTCCTAGTGCTGGGATGTAGTGACCCTGGCAAGCCACTGCTCCCCGGCCCTAGAATACCTTACAGTGAAATGCTGTTGCTACTACCTACCGCGAGAGTTCACCTCCACCATCCTGACAGCGGTCTTTATATCATCCCATGCGGATGTGAAGAATGTCCTAGATGTGATTTACACCGCCACAAACACTCTGGAGACTAAATTACCTGAGACCCTATTCATTGTGGCTGGTGACTTCAACCATACCAACCTCAAGTAGGTGATGCCAGGATAACACCAACACATCTCCTGCCACCCCAGAGGACCGAACATTCTGGACCATTGCTGCACAAACTTCAAAGATGCCTACTGCTCAATCCTCCACCCACACTTCGGAAAATCCGACCACAGCGCAGTGTTCCTCCTCCCTACTTACAAGCAGAAGCTGAAATGAGAAAATCCTTCATGAAACGAAGTACAGCGCTGGTCCGAGGCAGCGGAATACCGTCTCCGGGACTGCATGGACTCGATGCGCTGAACCGTGTTTTAGAGTTCAGCAGAAACCCTAGACACGTAAGCCATCACCGTCACCGACTTCATCAGCAAAGGCATGGAGGAATGTCTACCAAAGAAGTCAATCTGAGTGTTCCACAGCCGTAAACCTTGGATGAACCAGGAAATCCACTCCCTACTGAAGCCCAGACGTGCAGCATTCAAGTCGGGTGACCCGGACCGATACAGAAAATCCAGATATGATTTCCGCAAAGACATCAGGGAGGCCAAGGGGCAGTACCAGGTCACGTTTGAGGCCCAGAACTACCAAACAGACTCCCACTGTCTATGGTGAGGCCTAAATGACATTACGGGATATAAAATGAAACAGTGCAAGACAGCGGACAATGACACATCCCTCCCTGACATGCTCAATGCTTTCTATGCTCGGTTTGAGCAGAATACCATCGGCATGGCAACGCCTGCCCCAACAGCCCCAGACACACCTGTTCCCTCTGTCACTGCTTCAGAATTCAGATCCGTTTTCCTGGGAGTCAACCCAAGGAAAGCGATGGGCCTAGATGGTGTCCCCGGCCGAGCACTTAGACCCTGTGAGGACCAACTCGTGGAAGTATTCACTGACATCTTCAACCTGTCTCTCCTACAAGCCGAAGTCCCCACCTGCTTCAAGAAGACCACCATCACCCCCCGTACCCAAGAAAACACATGCAGTGTGCCTTAACGTCCACCGCTCAATAGCTCGGACTTCAATAATCATGAAGTGCTTCAAGAGGCTGGCCATGGCCCACACCAACTCCAGTCTCCCAACCTGCTTCAATCCCCTACAGTTTGCCTACCGACACAAAGATCCACAGAGGATGCCATATCCCTAGCCCTGCACTCATCCCTGGAACATCTGGACATCAAAGACTACAGCTCGTTGATTACAGCTCCGCCTTCAACACCATTATCCCCTCCAGACTGATCTCAAAACTGTGTGACCTTGGTCTCGGCTCTGCCCTCTGCAACTGGATCCTCAGCTTTCTGACCCATAGGCCACAATCAGTGAGGATAGGTAACTGCACCTCCTCCACAATAACACTCAACACTAGAGACCCCCAAGGATGTGTCCTCAGCCCCCTACTGTACTCCCTGTACACCTACAGCTGTGTTGTCAAATTCCAAATGAACGTCATTTACAAGTTCACTGATAACAGTAGTGGGACAGATATTTAACAACGGCGAGTCAAAATACAGAAGGGAGATAGAGGGCTTGGTGACACAGTGCAATGAAAACAATCTGTCTCTCAACATCGGCAAAACTAAAGAACTGATCATTGACTTCAGAAAGAAAGGAGGAGAACACCCCCCCATTTATATCAACAGAGCTGAGGTCGAGAGGGTGAAGAGCATCAAGTTCCTCAGAATGACGATAACTGACAACATCCTGGACTTCCCACGTAAATGCAACAGTCAAGAAGGCACAACAACACTTCTTCTTCTTCAGGCAGCTCAGGAAACTTGGCATGTCCATAAGGTCCCTCACCAACTTCTACAGATGCACCATTGAAAGCAAACTGTCTGGGTACATAACGGCTTGTTATGGCAACTGCTTTGCCCAGGACCGTAAGAAACTACAGAAGGTTGTGTGCACAGCCCAGACCATCACAGGAGCTAACCTTCCATCCATGGACTTTACTTACACAGCTCGCTGCTGCGGAAAAGCAGCCAACATCAGCAAAGACCCATCACACCCCGGTAATGATCTCCTACAACATTTTCCTGTCGGGCAGAAGATACAGAAGCCTGAATACATGCACCAGTAGGTTCAGGAACAGCTTCTTTCTGGCCATTATCAGACTGTTGAATGGACTCTAGCCTCAAATTATGTACCTGCAATGTAACCTGTATGCCTCTAAGTCGTTTTGATCTGTACATCCTTTGCTTACTACGGCCCACCTGTACCGCTTGTAAACAAGGCTTTTCACTGTATTTCGGTACATGTGACAATAAGATCAATCAATCAATTAGTGCTAACCATCTTAGTGTGTCATCTTAGGACCACTGAATTACTTTTTCTAATTCACTCACAGGATGCGAGCGTGACGGGTTGGGCCACTATCCTTTGTTCCCTTGGGAAACCTTGACAAGCTGCTTTCTTGAATTGTTACAATCTTACAAACTGTTACAGGTACACCCATCATACCATTAAGGAGGGAATTCCAGGATTTGGACACAGCAATACCGAAGGAATGGTGATATATTTCCAAGTCAGGATGCTGAAGAGTTTGGAGGGGAAGTTATAGGTGGTGGTGTTCTGCTACTCATGTCCTTCTGGATGGAAGTGGTCCGAAGTTGCTGTCTTAGGAGTCTTGGTGAATTTCCACAGTGCATATTGTGAATGGTACACACTACTGCTACTGAGTGTTGGCGGTGGAGGGACTGAATGTTTGTGATTGTGGAGTCAGGCAAGTGGGCTGCTTTGGTCTGGACAGTGTTTTTGGAACTAGACTCTTTGAAGCAAGTGGGGAGTGTTCCATCAACTCCTGGCTTTGATTTGATTTGATTTATTATTGTCTCATGTACCGAGACACAGTGAAAGGTATTGTTTTGCATGTTAACCAGACAAATCAATACTTATATAAGTGCATCAAAGTAATAGAACACAATGCAATATTTTAGCTACAGCAAAAGTGCAGCAAACAATCAACTCTAATATATGAGGGGTCCATTCATAAGTCTGATGACAGTGGAGAAGAAGCTGTTCTTAAATCTGTTGGTCTGTTTTTTCAAAGTTTTATATCCACTGTATCTGATGGAAAAGGGTGGAAGACAGTATAGCCCGGGTGGGAGAGGTCTTTGATTATGTTGGCTGCTTTCCCAAAGCAGTGGGAAGTGTAGACGGAGTCAATGGAAGAAAGGCTGGCTTGTTTGATGAACTGGGCTGTGTTCACAACTCACTGTGATTTCTTGCAGTCCTGGGCAGAGCTAGGATGCTTTCTATGGTGCATCTATAAAAATTGGTAAGAGTCATTGTGGACAAGCCAAATTTCCATAGCTTTCAGAGGAAGCAGAGGGAGTGATGTGCTTTCTAAGCTGTAGTGTTGACATAGATGGACCAAGACAAATTGCTTGTGATATTTACTCCTAGGAAATGTGAGTGTCTCTACCACCTCCACCTCAGCACCATTGATACAAACAAGGACGTGTCCTCCACTCTGCTTCCTGAAGTCAATGACCAACTCCTTCATTTTGCTGACATTGAGGGAGAGATTGTTGTCTTTACACCATGCCGCTAAGCTCTCTATCTATTTCAAGTTCTGTCTCGACATTGTTTGAGATCCAACCCACTATGGTGGTGTCATCAGAAAATTGGTAAATTTGCCCACACAGTTGTGAGTGTATAAGGAGTATAATAAGGGGCTGAGTATGCAGACTTGTACTGTGTAGATAGTGGACTTGATTTGGAAAGTCAAGAGGCAAGTTACTTGCTGCAAGATTCCTAGCCTCTGACCTGCTGTTGTGGCCACAGCACTCGTGTGGCTAATCCAGTTCAGCTCTGGTCAATAGTAACCCCCAAGGATGTTTATAGTGGCGGATTCAGTGATGGTGCTACCATTAAATAGAAAGAGGCAATGGTTAAGTTCTCTGTTGTTGGAGATGATTATAGCCTGGCATTTGTGTGGCACCAATGTTACTTGCCACTTGTTAGCCCAAGCCTGGTCATGCCCAGATGTTGTTGCATACGAATATGGACTGCTTCAGTATCCGAGGAATCATGAATGGTGCTGAACACAGTACAATCACTGGTGAACATTGCCACTTTTGACCTAATGATGGAAGGAACGACTTTGATGAAGCAGCTGAAGATGGTAGGGCCGAGGACACTACCCTGAGGAACTCCTGTAGAGATGTCCTGGAACTGAGATGACCGACCTCCAATAAAAACAGCCATCTTCCTATGTGCAGGGTATGACTCTGAACATTGGAGGGCTTTCCCCAATTCCAATTGACTCTGTTTTTGTAGGGGTCCTTGATGCCATGTTTGGTTAGTTGCAGCCTTTATGTCAAGGGCAGTCACTTTCACCTCACCTCACCTCTCTTGTCCAGGAACATTATCACTACACCAGCAACATCCACCCAATTGTTCATGGTTTACCAAATTTTTTTAATAATTATTGTAATTGCATTATTACTTTGAAATCTTGAACTTGAAATCTCTTAGTCATTTTAATGGATAACATTAAACATCAAATGTATGAATCCAACGATTTTGTATATTATTGTGCTACCAAAACTCAGGGACAGCAGAAATTCCACTCACTGGTAATTTCCCACCATGGCAATCCCTAACGATGGGCTCAATTAAATGATTGGGTGGACACCATCATTTGGAATGGTACAGCAAAGGAGTCTGCCAAAGTGATATTGTTAGTTTGAAGAAGAGGTATGTGAAAAAAAAACTCAAAGTGTTGAATGCCTGGAATAGATTAGCATTTGTCTTTATAATTTTCAGCCTACCATCAACCAATAATGAAAGCTCATGAGCTGTCAGCAGATCTAGACCCCACTGGGCCTTCTATCAGGTCATTTCTGAAAGAAATTTGAGGAAAATTCAGGAACGCCCAGAAGCATCCTGAAATCTATGGAACCCAGATTTGGAATCAATTTCTGCGTCATCGCTGCAATTCCACACAGACTTTACTGAAGTAGTTGCACAATTTCTGCCCCATCATCAGAGTGCTTTTTTTTTAAAGAAGTATCCTTCACTGACTTGTTTGAGCTACAGAAAACAGGTGGGTGTTTACCATTTAGCTTAAGATCATGTTTGATTGCTGAGGAACAGAGGGACACCATGTATGTTCCAAAGATCAACGGAGGCATGCCAGAAATATTGTACTAATATCCCAAAGCATTCACACATTTGAGTTGCATACTGTTCCATAAGGCTGCAGAGTAAATTCCATTAGTAAAGACACACCCTCTGAGAGGAAGCAGGATCACAGTCACTGTTGTTTTGCTAGAACATTGCCAATTTCCACATTTCTTTTCTTTGTAGTGATCAAATAATGTGGTCAAAAATTGAAGCTAACTTTCTTATTAGTGCCATTTTAATTTAATCCAAATTGCATAGTCATTTTCACTTTGATAAATTTTGCGTGTCTGCACCTCTACTCACACTGATATCCTTGTCAATATCACTTTGCTGGATAGTGGAAACTGCAGTTAGATAATTCCACCAGCTTTTCTCCTTTCAAACCCCAATGAAAGAACATTCTCCCGCTTATCTGTAAAAGCAGATTGATTTTGATGTACTCTTCATCACCTTTTTGAAAAAAGCCAGCTTCTGCGTATATTTACACCTCTGAGTCTAATATAAGATTTTTTTTTCCCTTGTTTGTCCCTTTTGGTCCTGGTCTACATTAAAATATGGTTCTGCTGAAATAAGCTACTCATCTCCATATGAACCTATGTCGTGTGTGCTGGTGGCTAATCCACTCTGAAGGCATCACAATAATCACATTAGAATTTGCTCTCACAATATACACACTTTTGAAATTAAGGCTATTACATAGTGATCAACTGTAACAATCTCCTCTGTCAAAGGTCACTGAGACTGATTATTGTGTCACCACAACTAATCTGTTTGAAATCAGTGTAGGGTTGTTGCGTTATGACAAGGAAGTGTTTGTAGAATCATAGAATCCCTACAGCATGGAAGGAGGCCATTCAGCCCATCAAATCCACACCAACCCTCCGAAGCACATCCCACCCAGATCTACCCCATCCCTGTATCCCTACATTTCCCACGGTTAACCCATCTACCCTGCACATCCCTATACTTTATAGGGAATTTAGCACAGCCAATCCACCTAAGCTGCAATCTTTGTACTGTGGGAGGAAACCAGGGCACCCAAGGAAACCCACGCAGACACGGAGAGAATGTGCAACCTGCACACAGACAGTTACCTGAGGCCAGAATTGAATCTGGGTCCCTGGCACTGCGTGGCAGCAGTGCTAAACACTCAGCCACAGTGCTCCCCCCTCCAATGTTTGTCTCATGCGAACTATCAGGATGGTTTTGGATGCACTCTGGTACTATGTAAAGTGTACTCAAATTAGTTTCCTATGCAGAGTACATTATTATTATCATGAAAGATGCAATTCTTTGACAGACATGCTTCTTTCTTAGCCAAGCATTTGATCATAGTTTCTCAATAAGGTAGCACTTACAAATGTAGAATCTGTGCACAGCAGTTTCTGTTTTGAGAAATTGCCATAACTTTTTAAATTCAGTTTGAATTGTGTAACTTAGAGTCAATGCCTAGTTTGACCCTATAATGAGACACAATTCGACTCCAAACCAAAGCCAGAAAATGTTGGAACCACTCAATTGTGGAGAAAAAGACATTTTGGTTCTGACCCACGCTTGTGCCTGAAACATGAGTATGGTGCTGGTTTAGATCCTGCCGCCTAACTTACTGAGTATTTCCAGCATTTTCTGTTTCGAAATTCTTGCATTGGCCAAATTTGATTTTTGTTTTTATGGAGAGAATTGACTTAACTCTGGTGTAGGTTCTGTTTTAAGTTGCATTTATCTTTCAATCCAGGCAGCAGAAGTCTCAATTATTGGTTTAGAGCTGGTCAAAGCCCAGTGTTACCTTCTTTTGGAACAATCCATCATATCAAGTGCCAATAGAGCAATGAATTGGACAGAAACAGACTTTCACTGGCAAAGACCCTGGGGGTGACTACTGTGCATGTGATATTTAGGCCAAAGTATATAAGGGCTGGAGGGACAAGTGGCTGAAAGAAAAGGCAGAGGATAGCCCTCAGTTGTCCCTACTTTCCTGATGCTAAGTCCCTCAATCAGCCCTTGAGTGCCTGGGAATAATGGGCCTCCTCCCCCAGAAGTCAGTTTTGATTTCTGGGCTTCCAGTCTGGTGATGCCCCAGGCTGACGTGGGTTTAATGAGTTGGTGTAGGGGCATCCAGGCTGTCCATTAGACTCCCACCTCAGGTATAATCAGGGCAAAGATGGGAACATACCAGGATCTCAATCCTTTAACCTCTCACCCAATTAAATGCTCTCTCCTGTCTCCAAACACACTTCCACTGAGGACATTAAATTCCACTCATAGGGAGCACCCTGACCTATTCTCTGTTAAAATGGCCCACAGAACGTCATTGGACTCTGTGTAGATGTTAAAAGAAGCCTGGGAGAAAGAAGCAGGTCATTGGAGGTGAGCATTGAGGTGAACATTGCTTGAAAATTGTAGCAGCTGAACAGACACTCTAAAGGTCTGTGGTTGTGGCTGCCATTCTTAACTCATTGCTTCATTTGTAGAAATCAGGACAAATTAAACCATTCCCCCTACAGTCCTGAAAAACACCTTTGGATGCTTGACCATATTAAAGGTGCTATCTGGAAACAATTTGTTATTGTTCCTTGATGTAGCGGTCTACATGTGGGTGATAAGAAACACAAAGCTATTTTTCACAGCGAGATTGCTGCCATAGAAAGTGAATCACACTTCAAACATTGTAAATGCATGCTGGAGTAAAGAAATCAAAAGTGACGGAAACAAATGGATGTTTTGAGATTATCTTACAAGACATTGGCTTGGATTTTCCAGACGGCAAGCATTCAATTTTGGATGATCTAGGAAAGAGGGTGAAAAGTTAAGCTGAGGAGGTCGCTGAGTGAATGTCTGGCTCTGAAGTGGCCCAACGATGTTTTCCTACCTCCCTGAGCAGCAATGTTGGCTGCTCACCCTTTGACAGTCACTGCTGAGTTAAATAATGGCATAGCTTGAGACTCCAACTGATTATCTTCACATATCACATATAAAACATGGAATGTGTTGCCGGGATCAGGCAGGAGGACTAACTGACAGGAATGAAATTGCCATTTCTCTGATAATTATAGTGAAATACTGGATTCAAGACTCCAATATTGGCCTAAGTTTCACTACACATCATTTCAGGCAAAAACAAAATAAACTGAACCTGGACTGAACCTTTTGTTTGGCTAAGCCTGAGTTTTGTGTTCAGTTCTTTGGAGGGACATTTGAAGTGAGGCCTAGCAAGTTTTCTCACTGTAACTTACAAACTCACCTCATTAACTATCTACCCACCTCTATGTTTTGCCCATGCCCAATTCATCCCCATCTTGCCAAGTGCCATTCCTGGAACAACTTACCATTCAGCAGATATCCCAGAATTCACTGGCATCAGTCTTGGCCACACGGCTTAAAAAGTCTGGCGTGCACCCTGACAAGCTGTCAGTCCCAGGCTGCCTTGTACAGTTCCTGACATTTGCCCAAGACATGACAAACAGAGGGAAATCTGCATCCTGTTGAGAGCAGAGACTAGAGGTCCCTCTGAATGGTACAGAGGCAGGATGTCCTCTTCTCCCAGGACCACCAATGGAAGCCACAACACCAGACCATGCTGGCCTGGTCTGAAGCTGCTTCCCACGTTAAAGCAATCTCAGCCACCTGGAGGAATGCCTATCCCTGGGGGAAGATGGTCACTCCATCAGTGTAGATGACAACATCTTCTCTCTGATACCTCACAGTCACTCGATGTCTCCTACTGTACCCACTCCCACAAGGGCTAATGTTCTACCACTCTCACTGTTGCCTGTAACATCTTGCCCAATCTCCCTCACCCACCTTAACTCCTGACACCACTCACCCTTTGTGCCACCTACTCACTCCTCGGGACACTCCCTCACCTGCACCAAAAGTCACAGCTATTTCCACCACTTTCATCTCCATTAGTACTTACATTTCTCTCATCCCAGGAGAAAAACAAACCACAGTGGAGCAGAAAGATTCGTGTCAGATGGTGAGCTGCCTGATATTCAACTTTTCACCACTTATGAGGAGAGCATCCTGACTCTGAGCACCCAAGTAGTTGACTAACTTTTTCAAGGCCCTCGACTGGGTTTTGGATGCTGCTCCTGACTTACTGTGCCAGGAACCTCTGATTGAAGGACCTACTCTTTGGCTTGACTGAGGTTTGCTTACAGCTTTGGCAATATTCATGTATCTGCACTAAACAGCTATGCAAAACAGAAGTAATATGAGCCTGGTACCCTCTGGTTAAAGGAGCAATCCATGCAAAGTCAATGCAAGGCAGGGACACTGAGCATCCAGGCTGGCTCAGAGTGAGTGAGCACTTTGACAGCTGTGAAGACCATATCTCTTTATTTTTCTGTACTATTGATGGTGGACGGAAATGGGAAAAGGTCTGTTTTAAAAGCCAATGATTGTTGAAGGGTTGCTGGCTGTTTAAAAATAAGTGCTGTTTACACAGCTTTTGGTTCAAGCATTGGGGTAAGCCTAGTACAAATAAGCTGGATCCAGGAGGCTGTGTACGAATAGAGATTTGGTCGGCAACGAGTGGTTGATTGGTCCGTGAAACAGAGACCTGTTATCACTGACAAAGGCCTCCTGCCTGCCAAAATCTGTGTGACTGGCTCCCAGCTAGCTGAATAGCTTGGACATGTGAATGTTTGAAGCAGACGCCATCAGCATTTAGAAGGGAAGGAGCTGTTTTTGCTCTGCAGTAATAAGCATCTCAAACATGAAGAGAACATGGAGGGGGTGCAAAGGAGGTTCACTAGGTTGATTCCGGAGTTGAGGGGGTTGGCTTATGAGGAGAGACTGAGTAGATTGGGATTATATTCATTGGAATTCAGAAGATTGAGGGGGGATCTTATAGAAACATATAAAATTATGAAGGGAATAGATAAGATAGAAGTAGACAGGATGTTTCCACTGGCAGGTGAAGCTAGGACAAGAGGGCATAGCCTCAAGATTAGAGGGAGCAGATTTAGGACTGAAGTGAGAAGGAGCTTCTTCACCCAGAGGGTTGTTAATCTATGGAATTCCTTGCCCAGTGAAGTACTTGACGCTACTTCAGTAAACGTTTTTAAAGATAAGGTAGATTTTTTTTGAACAATAAAGGAATTAAGGGATACGGTGAGAACACGGGTAAGTGGATCTGAGTCCATGAAAAGATCAGCCATGATCTTTTTGAATGGCAGAGCAGGCTCAAAGGGCCAGATGGCCTACTCCTGCTCCTAGTTCTTATGTTCTTATGAACCAATTTATTTCCCCTCATTGGTTTCTGTTAGTTGTGACTTTTAATTAATAAGTCAGAGACATTTAAGTTTGAACCAGTCATCCTATTCCTCCTGGAGACAAGTGAAAGTACATGGAAAAGAAAGATTAAGAAGAATCATTCTGATCAACACAAGAATCATCTCAGCAAACCTGGTGGACAGGAACCACTGACCTGCCTTCCTCGTCTTTTCCTCTGCCCATAGCTCCCTTACTTTTTGTATTTGTCTGTATATATGTGTAGGGGGCAGTTCTAAAAGTGTGTTACAATTTTAAAGAACACAGTTCATAATTGTTTATCTGTATTTAGAATCTATTTATATGTCATGAATTTATTTGGTATTCAACATGGAGGCCCTTCAAAGCAGGTGGTGGGAGAAGTCACTGTCGAGATTTCTCAACGTGGAGCTAGTTCGGAAGGTTTCGTAAGATAGAAAACAGAATAGTAAAGAGGTGAGTTGGGCCATTAACAGCATACTTAACAAGCTATAATCTCCCTTACTTGGCAATTTGTCACTGCCTCATTAGAAACTTGCCAATCCATTTTTCTAAAACATAAAAGATGAAGCAAGATTCTCCTGACATTGACACTGGACTTTTCTTTTGATTCCACCTCAAACCTTGCCATAGCTCATGTCTTTCAGACTCCCAGATGATTCTGCCCACTTTAGTTCCTTTTAACTGTGCAGCAAATACATTGCTGAAACACCATGAATTGACTTCCATCGCTATGGTGGCTTCTTTCTGTAGGGTGGAGTTAATACCGGAAATCCATTCTGCAAATGCAATTGGCAACAACCCAGAAAAATTGGTGGATGTCTTTTGTGGCTGACCTTTGTTTGCAATACCATATCCAGATTATTCAAACCACATGTACAGCATTTATAATAACTTCAGTATCCTCTGACTCACTAAAAGCATTTTATTCTCTATTGGTCTAATTGCTACTGAATTACTAACTAATCACAAGTGGGCAGCGCATGTACTGCAGTACAATTTCCCACATCTCCGATTTAAACATCAAATATACGTTGACGAATGATTTAGGACCTTATTCATAGAATCCCTACAGTGTGGAAACAGGCCCTTCGCCACAACAAGTCTGCACTGACCCTTGGTGCATCCCACCCAGGCCCATCCCCCTATAACCCACCTAAGCTACACTATGGGCAATTTAGCATGGCCAATCCACCTAACCTGCACATCTTTAGACTGTGGAAGGAAACTGGAGTATCTGGAGGAAACCCACGCAGACACGGGGAGAATGTGCAAACTTCACACAGACAGTCGCCCAAGGGTGGAATTGCACCGGTCCCTGGTGCTGTGAGGTAGCAGTGCTAACCACTGAGCCACTGTGCTAGTGGTATACATCCAGCCGATGACAAAACTTGCAACTGGAGTGAACCTTGGATTGATAGTCGTAAGTTTTATTTTTATTTTTGTTCACCATGGAAGTCAATTACTGAGCATACTGAAAAGAGGCTGCCAATGTGCTTTTAACAAAGAACATAAATGGTTTATTAGACAAATAAAAAGTAACCTGTATTGCACCAAATGAGAACTACTGGAACAATCTCATTTTAAAGAGCAAAAAGAGAAAGGTCATCCTTTTTAACACAGCAATATCCTTACAGGCACTCAAACCTCACTGAAGAGACACTCCTGTCTTCAAGTTAAAGTTTCTTACTCAGCTGGCATGGCTACAATTGGTTTCTTTCAGAAACTTTTCGGTATTATTTTCATCAGAACAACTTTCCCCAAAATTCTTAAAACAAACTGCGAACTCGGCTCACTGTTACTTAGCACTACTACATAGCACTTCTGAGGAAGGGTCACCGAACCTGAAACGTTAACTCTGTTTTCTCCTCCACAGATGCTGCCAGACCTGCTGAGCTTTTCCAGAAACTGTTTTTGTCCCTGATTTACAGCATCCGCAGTTCTTTTGGTTTTTATTACTTAGCATGGTTTCCCTAAACTCATGTTTTTAATGGCCTTGTAGGATGCCTTCTTCTCAGTGACTTCTACGTTAAACAGGACATTTCCCCAATGAGACAGATTAACATCTATTTTTTCCTTCACTTTAGAATCCAAGTTCCCAAATAACAATAATGTTTTATGTACTATGTATTATGCACCTTCATCATACCCACCATAACTTTTCTGCATATACTTCACCTGATGGGAAAGCCTGAGATGGGCCGCTGTTTATGGGCACCACATTGTGAATCAAAACTGATCAGAGCATTCTGACTAAAAACAACTATTCCAAAATGACAAGTTTGTATTAGGGGAAAATGTGAGGCAATTTAGTACACAATTTACTACCACAAGCGTGGAGTATGTGAGGCATGCCACAGTATAATTTTCAGATAATCTGTCAGATATGTTTGTAGATTATTCTGTCTTCCACAAGACATCCACTTATTCTTTCTTCTTCTGATGTTTACAGGGATTTGGGTCACAGAAGTGCTCTGACACATCAGCTCTGTATCGAGCAAAGAAGATTGAAACAAACACATATTATTTCATTGTACCACCCTTAAATCTCCAGATACTTTCTCACAGCTGCTTTCTGAATTCACCCACCCTTTTCTATGGCTAATCTCCAATTGTTTCCCTCCGATTGACACCCTAAATAAATCATTATTGGATAGAGACCGAAATCCAGTGCTCAAATGTATATGTGATAAAGTTCCACTGAACACAATCTACGTCAATTAAGTTTAAATACATGGTTTCATTTTTCTTTTGTGACATCCTGGTATTTTGCCAAACAGCTAGAACTCTGGATACAAACATAATAGATTCTTTTTTGCTGTAATATAGGAATTGGACTTCAGTTGGCACTGGTACATATAGAAGAGGTGCCAGATTCAATCAAAATGGAAACTAACCAAAGGAAAGTAATTTGTCTTCAGGAAAGTTTCATCAGGAAGCAGCCTTGGAACACTGACTCTTGTTAGCAGAAGCCAAGGGTCACAAAAGCCTAATTCAATCCAATGACCACAATCCAGTGAGGATTCCCAAATGATTCTTCTTAATTGGGTGTTGGTTTTTGAGGTTGATAGAGACAGGGAGACATAGGCTTGCAATGTCCTTGCTGTTACCAGTTCATATTTTGTTCTTTCTTTGCTTTGTTGCTCAAAGCACCTGCTGATATAGGTCTATTTGCGTACTCCTAAATCTGCTCCTTTGTCCTTCCAAGCTGATACTTGGAGGCAACCCTTTTGATCTCAATTTGCAAATGTGAATGAAGCTGTGGTCAGGTGGTTTCAGAAGTTATTTACATCCAAAATTTGTCATTTTATCAAAAAAAGACAATTTTAGTCCACGAAAGACTTTTGACTGCTACTTTTCCACACCCTTCAACATTCATTTTTTGGTTTAAGATCTGGACTTTATGAGAGCTAAAAGATGGCATCATGTAAATGTCTGCATCAGCATTTATAATTGAGTGTGCAGGGGCTCAATTATATCGTCTGATTGGTGGAAAAATGGCTTAGGCAAAAGACTGATGGATTTGCAGCACTAATCTTTTCTATTTTACTTGGTCATTATTATGCTGAATAGATCAGAGAAAAGGCCATTGTTTCAATGTGTACCCAATTAGCTCTGTTGGCTGGACAACTGGATTGTGGTATAGAGTGATACCAATAGGATGGGTTCAATTCCTGCACCAACTGAGATTACCATGAAGGGCTCTCCTTCTCAACCTCTTCACCTCACCTGAGGCCTGGTGACCCTCAAGTTAAATTGTCACCAGTTTTCTCATTCTAATGATTGAGCAATGCTCTGAGGCTATGGTGACCTTACATTTGGGCATCAGGTAACTAATTTGACTGGATGGCTGGTTTGCAATGCCAGCAGGATTGATGCCAATGCCAATAAAAACAAATTTGCTGGAAAAGCTCAGCAGATCTGGTAGCATCTGTGAAGGAAAAAAGAGAGTCAACGTTCTAAGTTCTTAGTGCTAAAGAACTAAGTTCTGAGGAAGGGTCACCAGACCCAAAAGGTTATCTCTGTTTCCTCCTTCACAGATGCTACCAGACCTGCTGAGCTTTACCAGCGACTTTGTTTTTGTTCCTGATTTACAGCATCCGCGGTTCTTTCAGTTGTCACATGGAATTATGTTTGTATTGCAGAAAAGGGGAATCAGATCCTCGAACACATCTCTGTGTTCATTGATCATTTGTTACTTTGTACTTTAGTGTTTTATTCCAAATGCAAGGTATACTGGGGTAGATTTTGGTGGTTATGAGGTTGGGTCATTGACATTGAACTGTCAACATCCACCACCATCACCCTTTTGAAACTGACTGCAACTTCGGGACATTAGTCATGCACAGGTTAGCTCAGAAATCCTGAAGAAGTTGTGATCTGTCTGTAAAGACCCTCACACAAGCTCTGTTGTGGACCCATTCCCACAAGAGACACTCACTGAAATCAATGAGAATTTCAACTGACCCACCAACGAACCCTCAGATTAAACCGCACACACACATACACACACACACACACCCATGAGTTGATTTTTTTTTAAGCTAAATATAGCTTTTATTTTCATAGGATCTCTACAGCGTGGAGGCAGGCCATTGGCACATTGAGTCCACACCGACCCACTGAAGTGTATCCCAACTAGGCCCATTCCCTACCCCATCCCTGCATTTCCCATCCTGGACACTGTGAGCAATTTAGCATGGCCAATCCACCTATCCTGCACACCTTTGGACTGTGGGAGGAAACCAGAGCATCCAAAGGAAACACGTGAAGGCACAGGGAGCATTTGCCAACTCCACATGGAAAATCACCTGAGTGTGGAATCAAATCTGGGTCCCTGGTGCTGTGAGGCAGCAATGCTAACCACTGAGCCACCATACTGCCCATAATAAATAAATCAAGTACAGGATAATGTTAAAAACATTCATTTAACCCATAGTGCAGGCTCAGTGTTTAATTGTCCACGTGTGATTTGTTTCCTGTATGGGTGCCTATGAAAATCCTTCAATATGATTAGCTGCTTAGACACATTGTTGTTCTACACTGTAAATGTCCAGTAAAGAACACTGTAATGAAATGCAGTGGGTTGACTTTTCCCAGCCCCTGAAAGATATGGACAATAGGAATCATTTGGGAAAATATGGCGAGGGGGCAAAATGAAATTCTCAACATTGACTCTTCAATTAAATTTTCAATGGATTGAGAGTCTTGCTAATGAGCAATGAGAGGCCTATTTACATGCATTAACGTGCCACTAGTGCCTAATCTCACCTCATTGATGTGGAGTTTCCTGTTCTCCCAAGCCCCAGATATCAGACTGCGAAAATTCCCGACATGAAAGTCAGAATGAGTACCTACTGACTTGGTCTCACCATTGATCCTCTGGACTCCCATTTTGGACAGAAATCCCTAACATCCCAGGGTACAGTCCAAAGGCAGCAACTGGCTACATTCCTCTGTCCATGGAGGTTTGCATCAGATATGCACTAGCCTTACCACATCATCTCCACATGTGTCTGACTCACTTGGAATAAGCTCTCCACTTCAATATTGCACTTTGGACCAGACCAACACCTCTCACTGTATTCATGCTGTCAGAACACTTTGTGTACAGGAGCAAGCACCCATGTCATGGGGTTGGAACAGGGAGCATCCAAGGGTTCCTCGATTGGTCTCTTGCCATTCATTCACATTATTTCTACGCAGATGCTTGCAGCATCTCTGCCACATTCAGAATTTAAAGTCTCATGATATGTCTGTTGTTTAGCAGACACAAAGCCAGGCAGGAATGATCAAAGGGGTGCACTTTTGAAGTACAGCACTGTGCTGTGTCAATGTCACAGCCAGAGCATTAGCCAGCAACCACGTGGCAAATGCAATCAATAGCCATGTCTCCAAGTCTAAGGTAAATATTCCTTGGTCAAGTTAAGGGGGTGTCTTGTCAGTTCAGGAGACCTGCCACAGTTAGTTAAAAGCAGTGTCTAATCTCAGTCCAGAGCTTTAAACGCAGTCAGTGGGGCACTTGGCTCAGTCAGTGTGAGGGGGGCGCGATTGTCACTGCAGCCCAGAGGCTGGGTCGTGGTTAGCCCTGTAATCCACCAAGGATTCGTGTTGAGTTAGTAAGGGAGATGCACAGAAACAAATCAAAAGTTCAAGCACTCATCGGTCAGATCTGGTCCTTCCAAGTCAGCCAAGTGATGAGCCAAGGCAGCATTTATTCTGCTTCTTTTCTCTTTGCTTTTACTGTTTTTGAATAAAATTGAATGTTTTTTGTTGTACGACAGCTTTCCAACTTTCTCACATTGTACAATGAGAAGATGTTATGCTATGTTGGGTGTGAGGGAAAGAGTAGCACACACTTGGATGGGGTTCTAAGATGACAGGGCGCTTAGGAGGGGTCGTCTGTGTAGCTCAATTCTTGTAGCAGCAGTTACATTGATGGTTGATCAGACAGGTGGTGATTTAAAATAGTAATGGATTTATGAATGTGAACTTGTATTTACAATGGCACATCAGCCGTGACAACTATGTGTTCTCAGAAGCATTTACTTTTCATGGCCCTATGACATGCCCTGGAAAGTACAGCTTCTGGCTGGCAGCACGTACTTGGCTATATTTTAAGGATAATGCTCCTGACAGGAATCACTGGAAGTCCTGGCGGTAATGAACACATTGCTGAGCACGCAGCAGCGGGGTGCCATGGAGATTTGGTGCAAAGATATTCAGAAGAGCTGTGGAGAATTGTGAGAGAAATCTCACCAGTGCTCAGAGTGAAATGTTCTCCATGGAACTCCCCAAAATTGACACAACCAATTTTGGATAAAATACAGCCCAGCATCACAGTACAGAGAGCTGAGAGTCTCCCTACTTTCATTGCAACATTATGATCAGTGCTGAGAACCCTTGGTTTGCCGCTCCAGCCCATTGAAACTGATGGAACAACTGAGATTAACTACAGGGTCAACTACGAGTCTACAGACTGATGGAAACTCGGTGGGTGGGCAGGCAGTTAAAAATGAACAAGTGGAGCTCTGAAGTGGAGTCACTTAAATTTATGCAAACCAATTATACTAGGAGGGTTCCAATGATATTTTGTATGGGGCTTGAGTGCAGTTCTTGCCATGATTTTTCAATCATATATGTAGTCTTCCACACATTAATCGATTGATTGTATAACATGTTCCATTGTTTAATATTCCCTTTCCTTAGCTTATTCTCATAATAAGTCAGTCAGGAAAAAGCAGCGAGATGGCCAGACTTTACCTTCTCTTCACTCGGGTCTATTGAACTCCCTCTGCACAATGAATAGAGCAGGATGTGGTGTGAAGAATACAATCCTCTACAAGAATTCCCCAATCCCCGGTTTTCCGTGCATAAACTTAAACAGGCAGAAAAAAACAGAATGACTCCCTTGTGGGTATTGGTTTCTTCTTAACCTTATTTTCCTGTATTCACTGTTTCCAAGTGACTCAAAGGCCCTTGGCATAAATTCAGTAAGACCTGCTGGAGCATATCTTTTACACCATTCTATTGCTGGGTTAATCAGAGTTTTAACTGTCGCATAAAAATTCCAATTTCAATCCTTATTTGTTGAACTTTTGCAATTCTGTTGTCTCTGAAAACATAACAGCCACTTGACACAAAATACTTGTCCATAAATCAGTATCTGAGTTGTATGGGCATTACTACTTTTGAAAAGCACTCACGGCTGAACTGTTAACAAAGGAAATTGTCTTTTGCCAGAACTCTGCAGTAATGTGAGTACAATGAGATAATTCTTTGAATGCATAACGGATAGATGAACAAATAGCTCAATCTGACAAACATTAAAATGGTTCAGAAATCTCTGGCGTCCAAATTTCAATGCAAGTTCCTTCAACTAACTTGCGATTGAGCTAATGTGCTGTTGTCATTAGAGTTATAATTTTTACTGCCTTTCACTACTACTTATCTGTATTTTAAAGGCTGTCAATATGAAATGAGGTCACAGTAATGAATATCACAAATGGCTTCATGTCAAATTTAATCCATTATGTTTCCACCCATTTTTGAGGTTGGAACTGCAGCTGTAAATATATAAAAGTAATAAATTAATGTATTGTGGATTCTTTCCGATTTATTTAATTTTTCGAAGGAAGTGACTAACCTCAGCTAAACCTCCCATGAAGGTAAAATTGTGTGAAATTTCTCCATGACACCTGAAGGCAGACAACTGACAATTTCAGGATATCCATTGAACGTACATGCTGTGATGTCATTACTTTACAACCCTTATTAATGAACCCTGAGCAAATGCTCCCATTTAACTTTACTTGTAGCTTTTCCGTAAAGGAGCCTACAGTGCAATATCTTCAGATATTGTGGTTCAGTCTTCAGGCTTTTAGCTGTACAATATCTGAAGACTTTTAAAGGATTGTATTTTTCACAACCACATCCTGCTGTGCTCTTTGCTTAGGGAGTCCAATCATCCCAAGTGAAGACAAGACGTAGTGGAAATTTTACCACTTGCTAACAGTCTATCATTTGTATATGAGTACAGTGACATTTTACGGAGGCTTGCATTCCTGACAAAATAACGTATGTATTCAGCACTGACAGAGGCGTTACTATATAGCATCCTGTCCTGATCATTTCATTGGGCTTTTCATTGTATTTTGGGTTTGAGTGCTTAGATAATTCTATTTTAAATATCCGGTCAGATTTATAGAATTTTATTCTATTCTTCCTCATTTTAAATGCTTCGGGTGGGGAAAACATCTGTCAGAATATGTATATTCCTGATGAACAATGTATGACATGACCCTTGCAGCTACATTGACACAGTTTTGCAGTCAGTGGTAAAGCAATGGTTCTTGCCACTAATCTTGAAGAAAGCTGCTTGCAAAAGTCAAATGATTTCTGAGGTACGGACCTCTCTCTTCCTCATGTTAATTTCAACTCACCACCAAGTCAAGAAGATCTCCAGGCAACCGTGACGTTACCAATCAGTATAAATAATCAATCATATTGAAATATTCTCAATAACAAAATAATTGATTAGCTTTTGCTATTTATTACCATTTTACAGAGAGCGAACTTAAAATTTTAACATACCTACCAGATTAAGGTAGAAACTGGAATATCATACACGAACTTTAATAGACATATGAAATGAAGAATTTCTAAACCATAATTGAATGATTTTGCATTCCAATTATAAAACAAAGTAGGTGGTGGGGGAGGTTATTCAAAAGTAGGAAGCCAAATTCAATTATACCTCATTCAACAAGATGGAACTTATTCCAAGGATTTAATAGTGAGGTTAAACCTAGGTTTTTGCTCTGACTGAGAGCACCTCTGTTGTGGTGAAAATACCACAAGACATCAGGAATCCTAAGTCCTGTGCTTTCTTAAATTCGTTTGTGGGATGAGGGTGTCACTGGCTAGGTGGTTTAGAGTCAACCATATTGTGGTGAATCTGGAGTCACATGTAGGCCAGGCCAGGTAAGGATGGCAGTTTCCTTCCCTAAAGGACACTAGTGAACCAGATGGGCTTTTCCTGACAAATGGCAATGGATTCATGGTCATCATTAGATTCCTAATTCCAGATATTTTATGAATTCAAATTCCACCATCTGCCATCATGGGATTTGAACCCAGGTCCCCAGAATGTTATCTGGGTCCCTGGATTAACTGTCCAGTGATAATACCACTAGGCCATTGCCTCCTCCACCTGAACTCAGCATTTCTGATTTTCACATGAGCAAGGTTAGGTGCATTCTGTAATTCACACATATGTGGCTCAGAGAGCAGTTAATCAATTAACTAGCTATCTCCACTGAAGTGTGATTTATAGTCCCTAGTGTCTGGAGCCTGGATTGTGGAGATTAGACCAGGAAAGAACAAGTCTGTTCTCAGCACATTTCTTCTTGATAGCCAGGGTACCCCACTGGAGAGCTGTGGAATGCGATACCTTAGGAGTAGTAGTCAAAGGTCCTTTAGTTGGTGGTGTCAGATATCCCTTGGGAATGGGAGTCAGGGTTTCTTGGGATGGAGGGTATGTTCATGAACTACTGACTGTAGAGAAGAATATGTGCAAATACTTTGGAACACTTAGCTCCTGGGATAATAAGTGATTTGACATGGGCAGAGAAGGAAAAGTGGTAGTGGGTGGGGTGCAAACTGGCACGAGTGGCAAAGGGTTTATAAAGTGCCATGGAGTTGATTGTGGTATATAAGGTATAAGTAACCTTTGGAAATGGGTCACGACACAGGTTGGAAGGGATGAGGCAAGGAGAAGAGGGAAGTGAGAGCAAGAGGGATGTTTTATGAGGGAATTTCATTTCCACAATGCTGGAGTCCCTGGGCAGTTTCTTCCACGCAGCCTGCTTTGGGGCCAGCAGCTTTCTGCAGTATTTCCAAGTCACCCAGACTAACTCCCCCATCCAACTCTCACACTGGAACAGGAAGTGAGGGCAGCCATATTTAAGGTTCAGGTTTGCAAAGCCAGGATTTCTTCCCAGTCTTGGTGTTCTCAGGTTGGATGCACACCGAGGCTGTGTTGTATAAAAATGGAATTCCTCACCATTTCATTGATTTCTAATAGACTGCAGTCTGAAGGCCTTCAGCAGCATTCTTTACAGAGAAATGTATAATCACTGACAGCAACTTCTAGACTTCCATATTTACCCGTGTATACACAAACTCCAAAAATGGCTGTCTGTTTTAGATGATTAAAATCAGCTAATGTTAAGTGTTTTGTTGTCATTTCAATGGGAAAGTCCTGGTTCACTGCATCGTTGACCCAGAATGCATGGTAGGTTTTTTTGTCAACGTATTACATCAAACAAACTGAAACAGAGAATCATTAACCAACTGTTTATGAAGTAAATGGTACATTACTGTTCATTATTTCTTCTTTAAATTGCATTTCAGTTGTTCTTTCATTGTCGCATCTTGGGAGAAAATCTTTTGAAAAGTTTATATCACGCTCAGCTATTGCTGCTGCATCACCAGTTTTCTCCAGGTCAGCTATAAAGAATCCTAAAGTTGCAACAAGTGCTGCATGAAGCCAGGACATTCTTTGCTTATACATTGGGTAGCGAGTAAAAATAAAAACACAATATTTAATGCACTGTGAAGTTTGCTCTTGTGTACTCAATCAAGAAAAGCAACCCTTTCCATGATGAGCTTTGTTTTCATCCTACAGAGCACTGTTGACAGATTTTGTCATGATTGTTATAACATACAAAATCTGTTTGCAACAGATCAGATTTAACTACAATGAATAATAATGCAGATTTCACAGCTACAGTTCACAAGGCATTTATCAGTTGTTAAAATTTGCTAACATTTTGAATAAACATTGCCACTTATTCACCAATGTCCAGTTTTTGTTTTAATCAATTAATGTTCTTGAGTCGAAATATCTACTACCTTATATTGGCTATGTATGCATGTTCCGGAGTTTATATTTGGGCATTACCAACACAGTCATTTCTGAAGCTGCTCAGTTCTACCATTAGATGGAGCTTCAAATGTTAATCTCCAAATGTTCAACCTTCAAATTTTAACAATATACTTTTAGAGTCTTCACAGTCCAAGGACAATAAAACCCTTGATCTGCATAACATATATAGGCATGCAAGTCTATCCCTGGGGGGTCTATACTGTATAAATTATCCACCCACGTTATTCCAACTCCTGTGGCTTTACATCTTTCCCCTTCTTTCATTAACCTTTAAATCATCTCAGGCAGATAGTTGTGGTAAAACTAGGCTGAAAGTCAAATTGCATCTGCTTAATGAGATGTTTGATGTCTGTACAGATGCATTCACACATTCTTTCAAAGGTTGGCATCCCATGTACAAAGTATCTAAATTTGTGCCAAACATAAGTGTTCAGGAATATACATAAAATGGCCAAATTGAGACTACAATATCTGTGAGTACTTAAAACTTCCTGTTACTTCACAACAGTTTTC
Source organism: Rhincodon typus (assembly GCF_021869965.1). Classification (NCBI taxonomy): domain Eukaryota; kingdom Metazoa; phylum Chordata; class Chondrichthyes; order Orectolobiformes; family Rhincodontidae; genus Rhincodon; species Rhincodon typus. The sequence continues at coordinate 31,315,043 of NC_063354.1, forward strand.
TTAAGCTTGAACAGATGTGATAGGAATGTGAGGTATTACAATTTAAAAATCTATAACATATGCCAACCAAAGTTAATTCTGTTCCACAAATTGTAGCAACACAGCTGTGCTTTGAAACGAACAAAAGACTGTCAGGATTATCACAACCATACTCCAACACCATTAGGTCAGTGAGGATTAGAAATAAATGTTATTGCTGTTATAAATCATTGATCATTTTGGAATCATTTATAATAAGAGCTCTGTTTTATCAAAGAAGTATGTGTTTTATGTGCATTTATTTTTAAACAGCATGCATTTCAAAAATATTAGTTGGCATAAACTATTCACTATATATTTACATATCAGTGAGTTTAGAAATAACCTGCTTTTATTTAACACCTTTTAAAACTATAGGAAGTTGCATAGCACTTTTATGATCAATTATATCATTCTGGAGTGATATTACAAATCTTGTCAATGAGGTCAAAAAGACCACTGAGAAACAGAGTAGCCTGTTCAGGAAAATATGGCCTGGAATTTCTTCAATACTATTGTTCTGAAAATTTCACTGAAATTTAAGTCTCTCTATGCAAATATTGTTAATAGGAGCCCCAAAAAATGTCAGTGGAACTCAATGGAGTGAAGTCAAGCTGTTGGAAATGGAAGAAGACGACTAAACAGAAGGGTGAAGAGGCAAGATTAGTTAATTGAAAGTATACAACAAGGAAGAAGAAAAAAGTTGTATTTTGCATTATTTATTTTCAAGATATATATCTAAATTATTCTGGTAGTATTGGGCATATATATTTTAGTTGTGATTGTAGTAACAATGAGTTTGCAGCCTAACCTGTTAAATTTCAGGTATTTTTATGTCAGTTTAGTCATACTGTACTATAGGCAACTATGTACATGCACCATTTAACATTTTAATGTTTAAGTTGTTGTTTCTAAGTAAGGAGGCAAAATGGCATCATGTAGAGAGACTTCTGTGCTCTCCTCTCCATTGCGGAAGTGTAAATTAAATTAATTCAATGATGGTTTCTTGCAATAAGTCCACAATGTGAATCTTTCCTTGGTGAAGTACCCAACAGTGATCAATTTTACACCAATCAATTTATTTCACTTCTTCTGAGGTTGCTGTTGCAGCAGGAGGTAGATTTCTGTGATGACATCATTACTAAAGCACAGACATCTCACATATTGTTCATTACTGACATTCAGGAAGTGGAATTGATGTTTAAGCCACTGGGGAAAGATATGGTTTCTTGCTGAGAACACTTCTTCCCCATCTCTTCCCTCTTTCAGCAGCTTGTCTTGCTCCTCATGACCTCTGTTGTACTCCAAGAAAAATGCCTATTACTGAGCAACTGTTATTGTGCACAAGTCCTGAAATCTCCAAAATCTCTTTCAGCATCTGCCACACCACTGCCTGCAAACTTTTACAGCTTGAAACATTGTAAGATGTTATCAGCAGCTGAAAGAACTCAACCAGAAACTAACCCAGTGACGAGTTGTTAAAACCTTTCTGTGGCATTCCAACTGCTACTAAATATGTATTTAGCTGTGCAAAGTTAGGTAAGGGCATTGAGCTCAAATGGGCACTACTAGCCTGAAATCAACATTGCACTGATTGATGCTATGGTCCACATGCCTTGCATACTTCCGCCCTCACCAATATGGCATCTGATGCAATTTGTCCCATATATGTGTGTGAAAACAAGTGCCATTTTGGAGCGCTATGGACCCTCATAGCACCCAAACAAAAGCAAATGCCGAGAAGCCCCCTCAGCTCAAGAAGCAATTTCTCAGCTAAACTGTTTTACTTTGTGAAAAGGAATGTCAAAATTGCAATTCATTGAATGACCTAGTAGAGGCAGTATTTATTATAGTCCCTTATCTAGTATAATAATGTTCTTTCAAAAGATTGGCATGTATTGTGTCAGGTTAGTGAACTTCATGAACATACAATAGTGTATAAAATGCTAAAAATAATTCACAGCTGAATCATTTTGTAGTCACATTGTCTGGTCCAAATCCAAGTTGATTCAATTTTAATTATACTTTCTTTTATGTTCCACCTCTAACTGCTGTGTTGAGCTAAATGTTTATATATTTGTTCTCTGTGCATTTATTAAAACGTATTTTAAAATACTGATCTAACAAATTTAACTGAGTATGATCACAGCTCATACAGCAAATCCATAGTATAATTTTATAGCTGACAAATGAACTAATGGAGTAAAGGGTACAGAGTGGAACAATCAAATGGTGAAAACAAAGCCTATGACACAAGCAGGAGAGATTCCTCCAGCGCAAATATGGTCCATATGACAAGATATGTCTCTCACAATACAACAGAACTTATTGTCTTCCATTACAACACTTACTAGCTGAGGTTTGACTTTACATTATCTAATTTTTTCAAGAGCATGGCATGGTTTTATGCATCAATCCATACTAGTTTCACTTCTTTTCTCTAATGGAATATTTATTGTTCTGATGAATAGCACTTCCATTCATATAACTTCCCTTTTTAATCCTTTCACTAAACAATAGGCAATAAGCCCATCTATGCATTCCCTCTTCAGTATTAACATGAGTGTAAGAGATTTGGAATGTTATATCAAGCTCCAGGCAGAGTGAGACCTGTATGCACACTCATGCTTGTTAGATGAAGTTACAATCTGCTGATGACTGACATAGTCCTTGTTTCCAAATTATCTGTTTTGCAATAATTTTGCACTAAATCTTTTATATGTGAGTTAACTTCCGTATTGTGGACCACTATAAACAGACATTGAGAACATATGGTGCTACATGAGGTAATTTACCTTTCAAAAGCAATAAAGTAAAGTAAAGAACTGTGGATGCTGGAGATCTGAAACAAACAAACACCCAAATTGCTGGAGAAACTCACCAGGTTTGGCAGCATCTGTGAGAATTAATATTTTGAGTCCAGTGACCCTTCTTCAGGCAGCTCTGACAGTCCCAGACAAATGCCAAGTACAAACAGTAAGAAGCAGCATTTAAAAAACCCAAACATCCTACCATCCACTTCGTCATACATTACCTGTCTCAACCCAGTGACAGGGGTGTGTGGATCCAAAATTGGAGAGTTTAGTCACTTGAGGGTCCTCAGCTCTGGAGCAGAAGAAAGCCATCATTGGTCCCAAGGAACTGCCTATGAATAAGAAGAAAAGGAAGAAAAGAAATTTAGTTATACAACAAATTATGGAAACTTGGAAAGATTGTAGCAATTAGGGGAGGTGATGGTGCAGTGATATAGTAATTGAGCTTGTAATCTAGAAACCTAGGCTGTGCTCTCAGGAGCAAGGTTCATATCCCAACGTAACAGCTGGTAGAATTTTAGTTCAAAAAAGTTTAGAATTAAAAAAAATTCCAATATTGACCATGAAACAACTGTTGTAAAAACATATTGGTTTACAAGCGCTCTTTAGGGAGAAGCTGCCCTTACCTAGTCTGGTTTACATGTGACTTCAGACCTACAGCAATGTGGTTAACATTTCAATGCCATCCGAAATGGCACAGCAAGCCACTAAGTGGTATCAAGCCATTAAGGAACTTCAATAAAATGAAGGAGACCAGACAGGCCACTTGGCATCAATCTAAACAGGGCAGTATGGTTAGTGCTGCAGCGTCACACTGCCAGTGACTCGGGTTCGATTCCACTCTTGGGCGACTGTTTGAAGTTTGCACATTCTCCCCATGTCTGCGTGGGTTTCCTCTGGGAGCTCCAGTTTCCTTCCACAGTCCAAAGATGTGCAGGCTAGGTGGATTGGCCATGCTAAATTGCCTGTAGTGTTCAGGGATGTGTAGAGTAGGTGGGTTATATGGGGATAGGTCTGGGTGGGATGCTTCAAGGGTTGGTGTGGACTTGTAGGCCGAAGGGCCTGTTTCCACACTGTAGGGATTCTATGATTCTAAACACTGGAAATGACAAAGGTAAACCCAACCCCGTCGACCCTGAAAACGCCCTCTTTACTAACATCTGGAGACTAGTACTAAAATTAGGAAAACTGTGTCACAGACCAGCCAAGCAACTGCCTGATAGGATAATACTCATAGAATCATACTTCACAGACAATGTCCCAGACAACACCATCATCATTCCTGGGGACATCTCACTGGCAGGACAAACCTAACAGAGGTGTTGGCACAGTGGTATACAGTCGGGAAGGAGTTGCCACGGGAGACCTTATTAATATTGACTTCAGACTGCATGAAGTCTCATGGTATCAGGTTAAACTTAGGCAAGAAAATACTGATTACCATGTACTGCCACCAGCCCTCACGTGTCAGCTGATGAATCAGTACACTTCCATATTGAACAGTACTTGGAGGTTGCACAGAGGATGGCAAGGACACAGAATGTACTCTGGGTGGGGAAATTCAATGTCCATCACCAAGAGTGGCTTGGAAACAGCATTACTGTTTGAGCTGCTCACGTCCTAAAGAACCGATCTACTAGATAGTGTCTATGGCATGTGGTGAAGGAAACAAGAGGGAAAAAGATATTTGACATCATCAATCTGCTGGCTGCAGATGCTTCTGTCCATGACAGTATCAGTAAGGGTGACTACTGCACTGTCCTTGTGGAGACAAAGTCATATCTTCACACTCTGGACACTCCCCCTTATGTTGTGTGGCACTAACATCATGCTATATGAGATAGACTTTGCACAGATTTGGCAACTCAAGATTAGGAATCCAGAATATACCATGGGCCATCAGCAGCAGCAGAATTGTACTCCAACTCAATCTACAACCTCATGGAACGACATATCTTCTGCTCTATAATTCCCATCATGCCCAGAATCAACCCCAGTTTAATGAAGAGTGCTAGAGGACATGCTAGGAGCAGCACCAGACATAAATTAAAAATTGAATGTCACCCTGGTGAAGTTACAAAACAGGACTACTTGTACAACAAATAGCAAAAGCATCAAGTGATAGAGAGAGTCAAATGATTCTACAACCAATAGATCAGATTTAAGCTCTGCAGTCCTGCACATTCAGTCGTGAATGGTGGACAATTAAACAAATCATTGGAGGAGGAGGTTCCACAAATATCTCCATCCTCAATAACAAAGGACCTATGTGAAAAATTGTCCAGATATGTCCTGTACACAAAAAGCATGACAAACTCAGCCTCGCCAATTACCACTGCAACAGTGTCCTCTTGGTCATCAGAAAAATGTCCAATATTGCTAACACCTGCTTAGCAATAACATTCTTGCTGGTACCCAGATTGGATTCTGTTAGGGCTGCTCAGTTCCTGACCTTATTACAGCCTTAGTTTAAAAAAAGAGTTGGGATGTCATGTTGAGGTTGTGCAGCACATTGGTGAAGCCTCATCTGGAGCATTGTGTCCAGTTCTGGTTGTACAGTTATAGGAAGGATATTATTAAACTGGAGAGGGTTCAGAAAAGATTTACCAGGATATTACCAGGAATGGAGGATTTGAGATATAAAAATAGGCTGGGACTTTTATCACTGGAGCATTGGAGGTTGAGGGATGACCTTATTGACTTTATAAAATTGTGAGGAGCGTAGATAAGGTGAATGACAAGGATCTTTTCCCTAGGGTGAGGGAGTTCAAAGCAAGGGGGCATATTTTTAAGGTGAAGGAGAAAGATTTAAGGAGGACAAGAGGCAACCTTTTTACAAAGAGAGTGAATCATATGTGGGATGAACTGCCAGAGAAAATGGTGGATGCCGGTACAGTTACAATGTTTAAAAGACATTTGGATAAGTTCATGAATAGGAAAGGTTTGGATGGCTATGTGCCAAGTGCAGGCAGGTGGGATTAGTTTAGTTTGGGAACATGGTAGGCATAATTTGGTTGGATCGAAGGATCTGTTTCCATGCTGTGTGACTCATGAAAAATGGACAAAGGAGCTGAAACTCAGACCTGAAGTGAGAGTGACTGCCCATGACATCAAGTCCATGTTTGATAAAGTGTGGCACCAAGGAACTCTGACAAAACTAGAGTCAATGTGAAGTGAGGGAAACTCTCCACCAATTGGAATCATACTTAGCACAAAGGAAGATGGTTGTGATTGTTGAAGATCAATCATCTCAGCTCCAAGACATCCTTGTTGCTCAGGGTAGTATCCGAGGCATAATCATCTTCAGCTACTTGATTAATGACTTTCCCTCCTTAATAAGACTGGAAATGGGGATGCTCGCTGATGATTGCACAATGTTCAGCACAATTCATAACTTTTCAGTTGTGAAAATGGACTAAAGCAATCAACTTTCTAATGCAGCATGATTATGGGCAATATCCTGGTTTGGGCTGACAGGTCGCAAGTAGCAATCATACCACACAAGTGCTAACAATAACCATCTCCATCAAGAAAAAATCTAACCATCATCCCTTGACATTCAATGGCATTACCAACATAAAATCCACCAATATCAATATCCTGGTGGAAATAGAACCTTCAGTGTCACTGGATCAAAATATTGGAACTCTCTCTCAAACAGCGTCATCAACATTTCTATACCAAATGGACTTGAGTGGTTCAAGGAGGCAGCTCACCACCACTTTCCCAAGGGCAATTAGGAAAAAGGAACAAATACTTGCCCTGCCTGTGATGATTACATCTTATGAAAGAATAAAAGACACCCAGCAGAAACTTTAAATTATTAAATTTAAAAATCCTTAGTACAAAATACATTAGACTTATAGATAGATAAACAGATGCTGAGAAACAAAACACAATTTCAGTTGAAAAAGAATACTATTTTGGAAAAGCACAACTTTCCTCATCTCCCTTTGCTCCTAAAATAGAAGTTTAATTTTTTTCAAGCTGATTAAAAATTTGTTTCATCAAAAACTGCAGGTCTTTGTAGATAGTAGAGAAAAATGTGGCAGTAAGAGAGAACAAGGGAGAAAATACTGTTGGTGCTATCCGCTGATAATTTGCTATTTTTAATTTTGTGGTCTGCTATCTCAAGTAATTTTGCTTCTCAAAAACATTTCTGCACTCCATTTTCCTTTCACGCTTGCATAATTTCGCATGGACATTTTTTAGATTTCTTAAATAGTTGCAGACCACGCTTTCACATTCCAAAAGCTGCCTTCTCCCAATGTGAAACCTTCAGATAATATTTAGGGACAGAATGCCATATCGTCTACACCTGTAATTAAAAAATCATCCTCTATCTCTAGCTACACTGCACTGATTCTCCTATCTGTCTCTAAATCCATGCATTTTCTGAGAAAACACTATTTGTTACCTCATCATATTACATTGCAATGCTTTACCATTCAATAAATCAGGAGTAACAGCTCTGTATGTTTTGCAGACATAAGTACTGCATGTTAGTAGGCAGAGTTTTTCAGGCAAGCTTCCACTATTTGTGTCAAATTTTATTCTTCTCTTTAATTAGTCAGTTTACTTCACAGAATCATAGAATTGTTCCCATGCAGAAGGTGGCCACTTGGCCCATCATGTCTACGTTGGCTCTCCGAGTATTTTGGCTCAGTACCAATCTCCTGCCTTTTCCCTGTAATTCTGCATGTTGGTTCTATATAAATAATCATCTAATACCTTCTTGAATGCCTCAATGGAATATGCCTGCACCACACTTCTAGGTAGTACGTTTCAAACCATAGCTACTCACTGTGTGAAAATTTTCTTTCTCACCACACATTTGTGCCCTCTGGTTTGCGATCCTTTTAAGAGCGGGAGCGGTTTCTCCCTATCTACTCCGTCCAGATTCTTCAAGATTTTGAAGACTTCTGTCAGATCTCCTCAGCCTCCTACTCTCCAACGAGTTTTCAATCTATCCTCCTAATTGAGCTTCTCGTCCCTGGAGCCTTTCTCATTAACTGCTTCTGCACTCCCTCCAATGCCATCCTTTTTAAAGCATGGTGCCCAGAACTGGTACTCAATATTACAACTGAGGTATAATTAGTGAACTCTATAAATTCAGCATAACCTCCATGCTGTTGTACTCAATGCCCCTATTAATGAAGCCTTGGATATTGTATGCTTTATGAACTGCTCAGTCGATCTGTCCAGCCATTTTTAATGGACGATGTTCATCTGCAACCAGGTCTCTCTGCTCTGCACACTTTTTAGAATAGTACCCATTATTTAGCACTGTCTCACTAAGTTCTTTGTATCAATACATATCACCTCATACTTCTCTGTAATGAACTTCATCTGACCACTCCACCAACTTGTTAATGTCCCTTTGAAGTTTCACCAGTTTAGGTCCCAAGTTTTGTGTATCCCCAAATTTTGAAATTGCCCCCTATACACCCAAGACCTAGATTATTTATTATACATAATCAGAAAAAAAGCATGGATACCATTATTAACACCTGATTAACTCTATTAAAAACCTTCCTCCAGCCCAAAAATACCCATTAACAATTACTCTGTTTCCTATCACTCTGTCAATGTTGAATCCACATTACTACTAGTCCCTGTTATTCCATGAGCTATAACTTTCCTCATGTCCATCGCATGGTATTATATCAAACTCATTTTGGAATGCCATGTACATATGTCAACAGCATTGTCCTCATTCATCCTTTCTGTTACCCCTTCAAAAAACTCCAGCAGGTAAGTTAGGCATGATCTTGGTTTAACACGTTATCACAGCCTCTTCCAAATTAACCCACATTTTTCCATGTTACTATTAGTCCTATTCCAGAAAATAGTTTCTGTAAATTTCCCCACCACTAAAGTCAAAATTGCTGAGCTTATTCTTTTTTGAACAAGGGTGCAATGTCTGCAGCTCTGCAGTCCACCAGCCGCATCCTCAAATCCAGAGAAGATTGAAAGCTTACTGTCAGTACCTTGACATTTTCCACTCTCATTTTCTTCAATATCCTGGGATACATCCCATCTGGCCCTGGAGTTTCACCAACTTGACAGTTTATCCAATCCCTCCTCCATATCAATTTTAAACCCTTCTGGTGATGGGGTTTCTTCCTCTGTCACAATGGTCTGAGTAGCATCTGCCTCAAGTAAAGGAAGATGCAAAGTATTTATTTAACGCCTTTCCATGCTGCCTTGTGCAAATTCTCATTTTGTTTCCCACTCCTCCTTTTACCACCCTTTTACTATTTATGCGCCAAGAAGACTTGGCAATTTCCCTGTGCGTTTGATGCCAGTCTTTTTCAGAATCTCTCTTCACCTCTCTAATTTACTATTTTGTCTTTCTTCGGAGTCATCTGTATTCAGCTTGGCTCTGAATTGTATTTTCTACCTGACACCCGTCAAACGCAAATTTTTCTTTATTGACTTAATTTCTAGCATACCAGGAAGCTCTAGTTTTGTTTGCCCTACCTTTCCCTTTTGAGGGAATATATCTTGAATGTGCCAGATTTTCCTCTTTGTTTTTCGCACCAACCTTCGATTCCAGTCTATTTGGCTCAGTTCTATTCATGCCCCATTGAAGGTGGCTCTTAACCAGTTGATTATTCTTGTTTTAGATTTTTCATTGTCATTCTCCTATTCTCAAACCTGGTGAAAAATGATCACTGTCTCCTAAATGCTCCCTTACTGACACCTATCTACTTGGCCCACCTCATTGTTAAGAACTGGTTCTAGTTCTGGACTGTAAAAATTTGTCTGAACACAATTTAGGGACATTTACTTCTTGCTGCCTTTAACATAACCACTATCCCATCTTTATTCAGGTAATTAAAATCCTCTATCATAGCATTTGCACCTATCTCTAGTTACCTTGCTGATTTGATCCTCTCCATCCTTACACTAGTGGCTGGTCTATAGACTGTACCTTGCAATGTAATTGTACCTTTTTGTTCTTTAGCTCTTGCCAAATCGATTCTGTCCTTGAAACCACTGAGATATGCTTTTTCTCCTGTGGTCTCCTTAACCGAAAACATCACGCCCTCCTCCTTTTTCCCTCTTCCATTATATTATGAATACCTTGTAACTAGAAATATTTAAAAGCCAGGCCAGCCCTTCCTTGAGCCAGGTCCTTGTCAATAATGTAACATCACAATCCTGCATGGCAGTCTGTGCCTGTAACTCCCCAATTTTATTAATGACACTCTCGGCATTTTGCATACCCACAGCCTAACTCTGATTTAGACTTCATTATTTTCTCTCTCACTCTGACTTAATATTTTCTATCCTAGTGGTACCTGCCTCTCCCAGTATTTTGTGCACACCGCATTACTCAAATATTCTCTCCTAGTTCCCACAGTTCTGCTGAGTTTGTTAAATTCTCCCCAAAAGCACTAGCAAGTGCCTTGCTAGCAGTTTATTTCCAGCTCTATCCAGATATAGGCTTGTGCAGATGTCGTCTCCCTCAGAGCCAATGCCAGGACCCCAGGAATCTAAAGATCTCACTCCTACACCATCTTTCAAGCCATGCATTGATCTGTCATATCTTCCTATATCTGTACTCATTTGTGTATGGCACTGGGAGTAATCCAGAGATTACTACTTTAGAAGTCCTGCTTGCTAAGTTTCTGCCCAGTTCCCTAAATTCTGATTACAGGATCACATCACACGTCTTAACTATGTCATTGGTTCCAATATAGATAATAGCTTCTGTCTATTCATCACAAACACCGCGCCCCCCCACCCCGCAAGCGTGTTCTGCAGCTTATCTGTGACATTCATGACCCTGGCACCAGGGAGGCAAAATACTATCCTGGAGTTCCATCGACAGCAGCAGAAATGCCTATCTGCTCTCCTAGCTATAGAGTCCCCAAACATTACTATTCATCTTTCTCCCTCCCATGCAGCTGAGCCAATCATGGTGCCATGAGCTTGGCTCTTGCTGCACTCCATCATGGAACTATCTCCAGTGCCTAGAACAGGAAACCAATTTGGGAGTGGTATCCCTGGGGACTCCTGCCTATCTCGCTTGGGCTGCTTGACCTTCTTACCGTTAACTTGCGGTGCCCACCCATTACAAACTTGTTATCCATAGAGGCTACAGATATTCTTTGTGAAGTCCAGAAGAGGGAATAGATGGAAGACTAAGTTTACAAGAGCTTTTGGTCCTTTTGAAATGTTTATTGGATGTAAATTAAGTTAGCTATGTTACATACATTTGGTGACACCCAGTTGAGAGAACAATGCTGATATGGGAAACCTGAGCTAAAATGAACCATTCCATGTATGTTATTGAATGATTTAAAGATGAATTTGCACAAGTCTTGAGGTTCGCGACGTGTACAAAGTTAACGTGCAAGAAAATAGCAAATGGCACACCAAGTCTTTTCATTTGCCCTTCACTACTCTGGCACTCTCCACTGCACCACCCCCTGCCCCCACCCCCAACCGTATCAAAGTCAATCACCACCCAGACTACAATCATGTAATCTCCTGGGAGAGGCAAATCAGAGGCATAAAGCCCACAGTAAATATATCCATTTGCTGTGCCATAATCATCACTAAGCTGAACTATTGGCCTAATTTTAACTCGGTGCAATTCAATAGATTTTGAGTAAGTAAAAATTTTGCTCATGCAAACAAACCTAATGGAATAAGTCAATGAAATTCATGTTCATGTCATGGGGTGAAGTGTTTGATGGCCTGTTACTTGGTCATTCCCTCCAGTTCTGGTCACTGTGAAAGAATGGTGACATTGGAATATAGGAGATTCTTCAGAGAAATGCCATGTGTTACTATCAGAGCACTGCACGATGAGAACAGATAGGAGATGGTTCAGCTTTTTGGTCTATAGATGAGGCATGTGAAAGGTAGTAAATGATTTGGAACAGTTCTGAACATAAAACCAAATTTAATGGCAGCTGGAGAAAAGTGAAGGCAGATACTCAAGGCAATAGAAGACAAGTTTTAGTTTTAGATCAGGAAGATTTTGATAAAAAGATTAATCTGAAATGGAAAGGACTCTGTGTTAGCTATTGGATGAGGAAACAAAGGGATTAAGAAGCACATACATTTACTGCATTGCCGTAACATGTAATTTCAAAAAGGGTAGGCTGCTTTTTTTACCCCCAGAATTTGGCTAAGTGCTAATTTGGGGAGTTTCTTGGAGGGCTTTTCTCTGGGTGCTCCAATGGATTTTCTTGCATAGGTTAATGCTGGTTATCTCATTATCTATGTGCCATGACACCACTCTCACACTATCTGGTGCCCACCAGTAGCAGAAGTGCTCATTGCTGCTGGGACCATTAGGATTTCCGGCTGCCAGAGTCAGATTTAAAGCCAGCTGTGTACCAGGTCAAACACCAGAAGCCAGGAATAGGTGCAGTTTCATGGTTGCAGGGTGGGAAGAATCAGCTGAAAGATGGCCAAATTGACTTTCCACTTCGCTGCAAGGGTCTTTGGGGATCCATTCTGTTGGATGGGGTGGTGGGCAGAAGGCCATTGTCATTCCTCAGGACAGCCAGGGCAGGCCATGGCAGCAGACCTTGTCAGCATAGTCCAAAGTTGAGTCAGTGTTGTTCTAATGTTTGAATGGCATGGTGTTTCCATGGTTAGTACTGCTACCTCACAGCATCAGGGACCTGGGTTCAATTCCACCATCAGATGAATGTCTGTGTGGATTCTGCACATCTCCCCCTTGTCTGCGTGGGTTTCCTCTGGTTTCTTCCCACAGTGCAAAGATGTGCAGGTTAGGTAGATTGGCCATGGTAAATTGCCCATAGTGTCCAGGAACGTGCAGGCTAGGTGGATGAGCCACAGGAAATGGATTACAGGGATTAGGTAGGTGATTGGATCTGGGTGGGATGTTCTTTGGAGGTTTGGTGTGATCTCAATGGGTCGCATTGCACTGTATGGGTTCTATGAATAGTCCAGTGTAATGGAGTGCACAAGGGCATAAGAGTAAGTGCAACGATTTTCTCTCTGCTACCTCACACTCACGAGCTCTATCAAGCACAAAAACTGCACTAAGGTTAGAAAACGGGGATCTTCTATTTCACTGACATAATATTTTTATACAAATTAATAAAAAAGCTTTATTTAGGGAAACAAACTATTTATGAACTGCTGTTTCTGCAGATCCACCGGGGGACTGTTGAGAGCTTAACTACTGACCTATGTGTGGTACAGAGCACAGTCCAGTTGGTGGGCCTCTTATTGTTAACTTGTTGTGACCATGTCAGCTTGTTTCACAGAATCAAATGGAATCTTCCTCTCCTCATGGTCTTTAAACTCAATTCAAGACAATTCTATAATAAGGAATTATAACGTCTGGTTGCCTTGGCAGCACTTCCTAACCAAATATTTTGTTGGTAGTGCAAAGGTGTATGAGCAGAGGTGCAGCAGGGACACTTAATGCACCAAATCCTCCATCCTAGCTCACAATCATAGCTTAAAAGGATAATGCTACCAATTCATATTTTCAAGATTTTTAAAACTTGGACGGAAAGACATCATTAAATTGGCCTTGTAAACGAGACACCCTAAACAGAGTGAAGGACTCCCTCAACCTGTTTCAACTTCAAGTTCATTTGAGAATCAAGCTCTTGAAAATTCAACTAAAGAAACCTGCAGGTCCCTTAGAATCCTTTGCTTTACAAGACTTTCATTTCAGCTCTAAAGCATTACATTTACTGAAGAAATTTTAGGCCTGTTGCGAAAGAGACTGGGGGCATTATAAGCTGTAACCACCTTTTACATTCACTTGCATCTAATCTTTGTGTATGTGTGAGTGTGTATGAGACAAATGAATGAGGGAGTTCTAGAATGTGGCTCACCAACACCTTCTGAAGTACAGTTATGGATGGATAATAAAGGTTTTCCTTCCCCTATCTCATGAACGGATTTAGAAATGATGAACAATGTTCAGTTCTATTCAAACCCAGTAATAAACAGTCAATGCTGCAGTATATCTGAAAAACGTTCAGATTTAAGACGATAAATAATTTTTTTTTCACTCATTCATGAGAATTGGCCGTTACTGGCTAGGCCAACATTTATTTCCATGCCTAATTGCCCAGAGGGCTGGAAGAGGTCAACCACATTGCTGTGGGTCTGGAGTCAAATGTAGGCCAGACCAGGTGAGTTGGCAGATTTCCTTTATAAAAGTATATCTTACTAAATTATACATTATTTCTACAGTGGGTTAAGATTTTCCACTGGAGAGTCAAAAAGTGGTGAGCAATGGGTGTTGGCCCTGGTTCAGTTGTTGGAAATCTTGTCCCTGAATCTGAAGGTTGTGAGTTCATAGACTTTAACACCTAATCTAAGGTAACACTCCAGAGCAATACTGCACGAAGGTGCCAGCCTTTCATATAAGATTTTAAAGCACAATGCCACTTGCCTTCCTGCACGAGTATAAAAGATCCCATGGGCACTCTTTCAAAGAAAAGCAAGGAGGTTCTCCCCAGGGTTCTGCCTAATATTTATGTCTCATTTAACATCAATTAAAAACAGATTACCTTATCATGATCACATTGCTGTTTGGGGAGTTTTCTGCATATAAATTAACTGCCTAGTTTCCCATATTATATTAGTGACTATGTTGAAAGTACTCTGTTTTGGGACATCCTACGGTTATGAAAGGTGTAATATGAATGCAAGTTATTTCTTTCTCCATATTGGTGGTGTGCCTGCAGAAGCTGCCCAACACAATAATCAAATTTGGGCTTCATTCTGGCTCAGTACGACTGCTAGGGAGGATCTTGCTGCTTTCTCATAGCAGAAAGTCAGTTAGCTATAGCGGGCATGGTCTGCAACTAAGCCGAATGGGAGTGGGCTGTAGTGAGGGAGGAGGGAGTTGCAGAATGCCTACTGAGGGAAAGGAAAAAGGGAATAGGTCAACACTAGAAGAGTGTATTTTTGTGGAATCTGAAGGAATGTTCCTTCTCCTTCTTGTTCCACAGTAATGAAAAAAGACAGCAAAACAAAATGTTTTGCAAAGGTACCTGGTGATCGATTGGGCCTCTCAGCTTCAGGGGAGTGTTGTACTAATAAGCACTTCACATACTTACCCTATTCAGCACAGAATTTACAACTGAGCTCCCATAACAGACGTAGCAACTGAATTTGCACATTTAGATAGTCTCAAATGTTTTGAGGGTTTGCTCAATACCTTTTTGAAGGCCTGCCTGAAAATGGATTCAGGCAGACAAATGGATGCCCTTGGTCACAGTATAGTATTAAGGAGCCCTAGCAAAATTGAAGTTAATGCTGTTGTGACCAGCTGAGAAGGGGTTCCCCTATTCTGAGTCCCCTCACAGTCAGTCACAACAATTGTATTTAGCACCTGGTTATCAATTTCTATTAAACTAAGTTAACCAGATCAAAAGTGAAGAGGCAATTGTAGGCATTTCTTAAGTAAAAGAGAGCGGGGTTTTATTACTTTCTATCTTCCAAAAAACAATATAACATATATTGAAACACACACACATGAATGCAAGTAATGAGCTTACAAACAGCAGTGGGAGGACTGACCAGCACAGACAGGTAGGTAAAGGCAAATGCAGTTACAATGTTGAGAGTGCCTGGAGTTATGTGAATGAAATAACTCGATTCCAACTGTGTAGCTGTTGTCCTACTCTTAAACAGTGGTGATGTTTGCAGATCTTGGGATCTCATTCAGTGGTGACTTTTCCAAGTTACTTTTCACTAGTGCTGATTTCTACAATTGAGAGAGAGAAACAGAGAGAGAGAGAGAGAGAAAGAAAAAGAGACAAAAATTAGGAAGAGCTCCCAGTATCCTGGCCATTGTCAGTGCATGTTATTTTCTGCTTTGCTGCTCAAATGCTTTACCGCTATATATGTTGTATTTGTATTCAAAATGTAGCTAGTTTCACTTTGTAGCTACTCAAAGCGAACACTTCATACATAAGTTTTCAGCTGCAATAAATCAAGCCAACATGCAAGTGTGAAAAACAAAAGGTGTTTATTGACAACTCACTGAGTTTCAGTGTCTCTTGACTAAAATGTTAATTCTAAGGCAGCTGTTGCCATATATTCCATGTGAATTACCTAAGCCTGTCAGTTGATTGCAGCAGCATTTTAGGTCAGCTCTGCCCTTTTGCAGACCAATTTCAGTCCATGAAAATCTTAGGCATTAAACTCAAATTATGAAAGTTGAATATTGATAGTACATTTTTCACTATGATTGTAATATTGGGAAGCAGGATGAAAACTCTTCACTGGTTGGTATCATGTCAAACAGAAAGGACGATGATTGTAGCTGTTGATCATCAATAGCATTGATGCAAGTGTTTCTCAGCATAGTGCCCTAAGCCAAATATCTTCAGCTACTTTGTAAATGACCTTCCCTCCTACTTAAGTTCCAAAGATGCGCAGGTTAGATAGATTGGCCACGTTAAAATGCCCATAGTGTCTAGGGATGTGCAGGCTAGGGTGGGAAATGCAGGGTTACGAGGATAGGGTAAGGGATCTGGGTCTGGGTGGGATGCTTTTTGGAGGGTAGATGTGAATTCGATGGCCAGCTCCCGCACTGTAGGGATTCCGTGATGAATGTTTATAGCCAAGTTTGAGAATGACACAAACATAGGTGGGAAGGCAAATGGTGAAGATGACACAAAGAATCTGCAGAAGGATATAGACAGGCCAATAGAGTGAGTCGAAACTTGGCAGATGGAATATAATGTGGGAAAATGTGAGGTTAGCAGGAAGAATACAGGAGCTGAATGTTATTTAAGTAGAGAAAGACTGCAGAAAGCTACAGCACACAGGGATTTGGGACTCCTTTTGTATAAATCACAAAAAGCTACTCAAGTTCAGCAGGTAAAACAAATAGAATGTAGGTCTTTAAAAAGGTAAGGTAAAGTTGCCTAAATTAGCCTTACCAGGCTATAGAGCTGCTCTCTTATGAGAGAGAGAAAACTGGTGGTGGCTTAACCTGGGGATCAGCATGTCTCAGGCAAGGGGAGAGGTTGAAAGGAGTGTCCTTCATAATAACCTCAGCCAGTGCAGGAATTGGAATTGAACCCATGCTGTTGGCATCACTCTGCATTACAAAGCAACCATCCAACCAATTCAGCTAACTATTTCAAAATGAATTAAGTATAAAAATAGGAAAAGTCTTGCTAAAAGTATGCATGGTACTAAACCACACCTGGAATCCTGTGAACAGTTTTAGTCCCCTTATCTAAGAAATGATATATTGGCACTGGAGACAGGCCAGAGAAGGTTCTCTAGAAAGATCCTGTTTAGGGAGGTAATTTCTCACAAGGAGAAATATAGCAGGTTATGACTGTACTCATTAGCATTTAGAAGATTGAGAGATGACCTTATCAAAACATATATGATTCTTGGGGGGCTTAAGAGGGTAGATGTGTACAGGTGCTCCCTGTTTGATGAGAGTCTAGAGGGCATAATCAGAGTAATGGATTCTCCATTTAAGACAGAGATGAGGAGGAATTTCTTCTCTGAGGGTAGAGAATCTGTGGAATTCCTTACCACACAGGGTGTCAAGGCTGTGTTATTAAATATATTTTAGACTGAGATCGACAGATTTTTAATCAGTAAGGGAATTAGGGATTATGGGTAAAAGACAGTTAAGGGGAGTCAAGGATTCAGATCAGCTGTGATGTCATTGAATGGCAGAGCAGACTTGATGATAAATGACTTGCTTTTGCTTTGATGTTTTATGATGTTATGGTTAATTTAATCCATTTACCTCTAATTTTTGACATGCTGCAAACTCAAGTTTACAGTATTTAAAATGCTATCTATTGGCACAAGATCATTGTCTGAAGCAAACTGAATAAAACTTAATGAAATCACTGGCTGAATAATATGTAATTTTATTTACTCAAACTTTAGTTTAGCATCTCAAGGGTAAAATAATATGATATATAAATTTGCATCCTAGAAGCCTTACTAATGCAGAAATATGAAAGTAAATTGGTGCCTGAAATGATAAAAATAACATTCAATAGTATTAATGAAAGAGGCAGACTTGTTTTGCTATTTTTGAAAGCTTACTGATTAAATAATCATTGTTGTGTGGCATGCATATTCCTAAACAATTCAAACTTTGATTCAGTTAGTAGTTTGATTAAAACCAATTGATTTTTATCTTTACTTTCCCTTATTGTTTTTATTTCCCTGCAGTCTTCAGTCGGAGTTCACTCTATTGTGGAGAGAAAGACCAGGCAGTAGTGTGTAGCCATCTCCATGAATAACATCAATACCAAAGCCCTTTGTCCACCTGCCAGGAGGATCACTTGAGTGGCCAGCATGAGATATGGTTTGTTTCCTTATCCCAAAAACAATTTTGAACTTTGCAAACTAACACTCCAGGACTAGATCAAAGTGAGAGCATTAATCAATGATGTGATTCAAACTTGGGCCTCCTAACAGAGGCTCCAGTAGTTCTGTGATATAGCAACCAAGCCATTATTACATCAATGACATGTTCTACAATAAACAGAATAAAGAGACACGTCAAGTAAATTTGTAAAAGTAAAAGGTACAATTTATTTTTATGTGGAGCCCAATCAATTTAAGGTTAACCCATTGAGAGTGTGTGTCCTGTAGATGGACACTCTAGAACAAGGAAGTATAGTCTCATGGTAAGGGGGAAACCCGCATAGAATTGCGATTCTTCATTGAGGAGTTTTGAATCCTTGAAATTTTCCTTAAAGGCTGGGCTTTCCCAGTACTTGTATATGTTCAAGGCAAAGATCAATGACACGAAGGGAATCGAGGGGTCTGAGGATTCAGACTGAAGTCAACCATGATCCCTTGAATAGTAAAGCAGGCTGGAGGCGACATATGGCCTACTCCTGCTCTTGTAGTATATGGAACAATCCTAATCTGTTCATCATTAGGCCATGATTGGAAACAGATGGCCCATTTTCAAAATCATAAATGTAGTTGCAGCAATGATCTAAACATGTTGTGAGTGACTGCTGCAAAAAACCTTGAAAGTTACTCCACATAATAGATTTTGTCTAGACAATTCTTGATAGAAAATTACACGCAGTTTTGTTATACCAAGGATTTGAGTTATTCAAACATTTTCTAAATATGTTAGAACTGAATTTGTCCTGTTTTTTTATGAATAGCAGTCCTAACTTTACCCTCTTCTCTATAAGTGTTACATGTAAGAAAATCCAATGTTAAAAATTCTCCTAACTGCATTACTGTTTGTACATGAACTTAACATGACAAATTAGATAAACACTGTTAAAACTAATTTGAAATGGAATAGCACCTACAATGCATATGCACAAATCAACCAATTTTACTGGAATCAACGTCAGGAATTTTAACAAGGAATGCTTTGTAATTAAGCACTTCCACTGGAAATTTATGTTCATTGAGAGGGCTAGTCACCAATTTAGTTCATAGAATCTTGTGGCACAGAATGAGGCCATTCACCTCAAATGTGCCTTTTAAAAATCTGTTGAGTTTGGTCCTTGGGCCCAGCTATTTCCCTTGAAACATGCCAATTAGTCCATTACAATTACTTGTTCAGTTGCCTTTTAAAAATTTCAATACAACCTGATTCCACCAAATATTCAGATAATTTCTTCCAAACCATAACAACCTTTCATGCGAAGAAGTTTCTAAATATTTCATCTATATATCTTGTATCATTGATTTTGAATATCCGAGTTATACTGAGTAACCCAGTTGCCAGCCAAAATAGTTTCTAGCTACTTGCTCAATCAAAATCTGTAAACTTTGAATACCTCTGTTAGCTCATTCTTAGCCTTCTTTGCTTCATGTGAAACTAGTTCAACAGTCTGTGACCTGATCTCTGATTTGTCTCTTTTCTTGTGAGCATTCTGCAAGGAATCATGGCATTGACCCTATAAAACTTACTTCCTTACTAGTATAAAATGATCAATGAAGTCACTGTGACAGAATTATTTGATTTGTACAAGTTTAAATATGATGAACAATATTGTTTACTTATTGTTTACTTAAATATCTTGCATAACTGACATTAATTATATGCAGCCAGTTCTCTTATTGCAGCTCATTACCTCAACCATATTGTTTCTTAGAAAACATGTCAGATTAATTATTTTGTCTTTGAAGCATTAAACAAAAGAATTCCAATTTAGCAAACATCAATAGATATCCAAAACATTGACATTTCACAGAATTTACCAAATTTAGTCAACTTGCCAACTGACTAAAATCACTAACTCACTGTGTGAAGAGAACTCCAGTAACATAATGTAAGACAACAGCATATCTAAATATGTCAAAATTTGAAACCTACCTTCACTAGTTTTTTACTAAACGCATATATTTACAATTGTTATTTTGAATGTAATGATGATCATAGATACAACTTTCAATGGATAGCACAATGGTAAATGTGTCACAATGGATACTAGACCGGTTCAAACACTCTGAAATGAATAAATCGGATTTCCTTTCTTAGCTTTGCTTTGAAAACAGAAGGAATAATGAAGGGTAAATCAGCTCGATAGCAAATTAGCAGTAAACTTAAAGCTAAGGAAAATTATTTGTACTTATCTCCTTGGCCAGACTTTGATGTACGTTGTACAGTAATTCAAAAAATATACACAACATCGATCTATCATTTTCGCAGGGCACACTGCATATCATTGCACAAATAGAAAATTTACAGTCATTCTTGGAAAATATTCAGAAGCTCATACTTCCATATGATGATAACATTTGTTGAAGGCTTCTGAAGCTTGCATAGAAAGCTTGTTTGCTTGTGCAAACAACAAATTATATTTATATAGCATCTTTAACATTGTGAAAAGCATCAAAGTGATTCACAGAGTCATTATTAGAAGTACAGCACCAGGTCACCTAAAGAGAAATTGGCCTGGATTTTTTGTCATGACAGAAAATGGCAGACATAGTGAAGATTGGAAGTCCCACTTTATCATTTTTAAGAGAGTTGGAAACGTGGCCAGGTCATGTTTCACATGCGCACATTTCACATAGGTAGCTGGCTATAGAAATCAGGAGCTGCCTCCATTCCTGTTTGATTTTGCTGACCTGGGTATCTCAAATATGAAGGATGCAGATTTGACCTGATAGGAACAGGTCTGTACTTGGAGATTAATTTTGATAGCCAAAATACCATCTAAAGTACCTCTTTTGATATCAGCCCAGGACAGACAATTTTAGAGTTGTTAGGCGCCCTACAGCAAACCACAGTACCCTTTGGGATTGTTAAAATAAGCATGAATTGTCGTAAAAAGGTGTTTTGGAATGGTGAAGTTTTTTGGAATTGTTAAGGGCATGTATTAGAAGTGTCAAGAGGATCTGTTAAAAGTGTCAGGAGCTGTAAAAATAGCTGTCAAGAGGGCCAGTCAAGAGTATCAAGTGGACTTGTTAAGAGGAACTGGTGAAAACACTAAAACAGGAGCTGTTACGCTGTCAAGGCATTTAAAAATTCTGCCCTTTAAAATCTTTGAAAATTGTCTGGAATTTAAAAAAAAATTGCCCTATTTCACTCTGTTGACATAATCTTAAGCACTACTGATACTGGATTACTACTGCATGACCAATTCCACAGCCATCCATTATCTATTAAGTAGCTGTCAAACTGTGAAATAGCACACACAATATAGTTCACAGTTTGATTGACAGCTAGTGGTGATTATAAACTCTTTGAAATGGATCTATGAATTTCAATGCTCATTATTATAGCGTTTATGCACTGTGATGAAGTGTTTGTTGTTGTTATACCCCATGGAGTTTAAGGAAGTAGCAAATAATCTTGTTATAATGACTTTCAAAAATCATTCTGCAATGGACGCTGAAAACTTTTATTATTTCATCTCAGCCAAGATCATGAAGACTGCCCGTGCTGGATACTGGGCGAGTTCACATGATATAAAGAAAACATGCCTTAGTATAGTTAACTAGCTTGGGAGGGTTTTTTTTTCATCAACAGCTGGAAGTTGGGATGGAGCAGGCTCATCAGCTGTTTTGGCCTGATCCTCAGACGAGTCCACATAAAACAGTTCAGTTGTGATTACAAGTAGTAAGATTTTTGCAGTGTTCTTTGTAGTGTGTTTTGCATTTGTAAAGAACACTGGGTATATTCTGTTGCTATTGGCTCTCTTGGGTGATTGATACCCAGAGTTCACCCAACAGACCAGTGAAAGTGAGAATCAAAAACTGCAGGACATGACACAAGTGATGGCATGAATATGAAGTCAGAAACTCATCCAAGATCAAACTGTTGCCAAGGACAGAGATTAAGTTTTAATGCATGGAAGGTAGTTTGGATCTGGGACTGAAGACAATGGCTTTAATCTTCCTAATATTCAATTGGAGAAAATCTCTGCTTATCCAAAGTTGGATACTGGATGCGCAGTTTAGCAACAGAGGAGGATTTGAGATAGAGCTGGGTATCATTGGTTTAATGTGAAAACCAATGTCATGTCTTCAGACAATGTTGCCAATAGGGCTCATATGGATGAGACATGAGGCAGGGGAGGAACGAAGGTCAGGTGAGAGGTAATGGTGCAGGATGACAGTTGTAAGGTGTTGAAGGAGGATGGCTTGGTCAACTATGGAAAAGGCCACAGACACGATGAAGATGGATGAGGAGTGAACAGTTATTTGTAAAACTGTTTCTTTGAAAACTACAAATTACTGTCCTTTCTGGGATGAAGTCATTAATAAATTAGTTTTCAATCAAGGTCATGGTAAACTGTAAAGCATTTGTCATAAATACCTGTTGATTGCAAAATGAAAATTGTTTTTAGGAATTTTTATTTATTTGTTAACAGGGTGTGAACACAGTGTGTCATTAGCTGGGTGTACATTAGTTGCCCATCACTAATTATCCAGAGGGCAGTTAAGAGCCAATCATATTGCTGAGAGTCTGAAGTCACATGTAGGCCAAGCCAAGTAAAGACAGCAGATTTCTTTCCCTAAAAGACATTAGTGAACCAAATGGGCTTTTACAACAATCAATAGTAGTTACATGGCTACCATTAGGCCAGCTCTTTATTCTCAATTTTATTGATTTCAAATTTCACCATCTGCCATGATGGGTTTCAAACTCATGTCCCCAGAATATTAGTCTAGGGCTTTGGATTACTGGTCCAGTGACATTACCACCATGCCCTGAGATCTACTCATTTTAATAAAGATATACATTCAAAGGTTCAGGGTCCAGGCAGAAACTGTGCCCATTTCATGTTGAACAACCAAAACTTCTTTAACTTCAGTTCTATATTTTCTACCTCTGTTTTTTCCTTCACAGATGCTGCCAGACCTGTTGAGCTTCTCCAGCAATTCGTTTTTGTTCTATATTTGCTATAACTGTCCAAAAAATTAGATATAAACTTCAAATTACTTCACAACAAAAGAACCTGTATATACAGGACAAATCAACAAATTCATATCTTCTATACAATTGAGATTATCTGATATAAAATTATACCTTATTAAAGCTGTGATGAAATTTATATTTGAAGGTCCTCACCATTATAGACTTTAGTGAGAATTTTAGCTTGTTGCTTCCAGATTACAGATTTTATACTTCAGAGTACAGAACAAGTATTGACTAGACTAAAGGATTTGAAGCTAAATGTGTACAGGCGTGACTTAATATTCACAGCGACACGTCCAGTAACCAACACACTTTAGAACTAATTCTTGGCAGACTCCATACTTGTGGAATAGGATGCCAGCTACTAATTCTTGAGTTAAAGATTAAATTTAAAAGAGATACTTATGTAGAATATGTATTTAACTCAGTTATTATGATTACCATACTGGTGTTGGATTTTTAATTCAGTCACAACCATCAGGAAGGATTGATCAGGATAGGAGGTGACCTGACAGAGATTGTTAAAATTATAAAATAGGTTAAAAGGATAATATAATGAAGAAGCTTCCTTTTGAGATGGAATCTAAACCACAGCATCATCAATATAAGATACTTACTAATAAATCCAATATGGGATTCAGAAGAAACTTCTCTTCTTAGAAAGTGGTGAGTATGTGGAACTTACGTTGGAAATTAGCCAGGAATAAATGTATACATTAATGGTGCGAGATGACCTGGTCTTCCATTCACATTTCCAATATTGTAGTTTGGGCTGAACAACTTCCTCACTGCTCACTTCCTCAGTACTCTGCTGCTGTATCTGCAGTGTTGGCGATAATAATATACGGACCAATCAAACGGTCCTTCTTAAAAGGCAGGCTGTCACTCTTACAGGGAAGTTGCACTAAATGATTCTGCTGAGAATTTCAAAGATGGAGCATGGGAGTTCCAGGATGATGAATGTGGTACTGGAGACATTAATGATGCAGATGGGTTGAATGACAGATACCATGCTTCTGTGATGGTGTCAAAACTACATGCAGAAGGGTGTGGGAGCAGATGGCCAAAGGGTTAGCACCCAGAGTATAAACCTGGGGACTTAGCAGCAATGCCACAGAAAATCTGACAGTCTCATCCGTGTGATAAAGTCTATGAACATGTCTTCACATGACATCCACCCAACCAGCTACTCAATGTATCATACAACTTTCACTCAGTCAGCTACTGTCTCTGTCACTCAGAATTCACACTTAGCATCCTGATAATACACCTCAATCTCAGGTACATACCAGTGTGGCCACACGTACACCCAGCTTTCACTGATGTCAAATGCTTCCAGCTATTCAGCTATGATGGAAACATCTATCAAATATATTTCTGCATGATCACTGATTCTTGCTTATGGGAGAAGGTGCCACACCATAGAAGGGAAAAGTGCAGTTGCAGACAATGAGTTCTGCATCTCCTAAGCACAGATGCCTCTCAACAACACTGTACTAGATGCAAGGGAGTCCTTTGCATCTGACATTGCTGAGAAGATTGAAGATTAGACTATGTTTAGTCTTATGCTCCTTCTGAATTTATCCTGCGACTTGCCAGGATGAGCAAATTGTTGATGATCCCCATTTCTCCCCCACATCAATTTACCCCTTCTGATTTTCTGCTTCCAGACTCCCAAGAACTGCTGCTGCCCACCTAGCCTCAGCAATCCAAGAAGGGAGACAAAGATGAACAGTTAGCACTAGAGGAGAGGTCCCACCAATTGATCTAACATTTGGACCAAATGTATCATGCAGCAAGAATAGAGTTGGAATCATTATGTTGTGAATCATCCAGACACGAGTGGGCTGCGGAGAAATCGGGGTTTTGTTTGCTGGAGGGGAAGGTCGCAAACAAGTTCAACTTGAGGAATTTCAAATGAGAGTGTCAATGGGATGGCATACATGATCATGCTTATAAACATGCACAACAATACACTGAGTGCATCAACTGACATGCCAGAAAATCTTCAGCCACTGCAATTGGGCTCCAAGTCAGCAGACAACATGATACATTAAGTAAGACCTTTGCAATGCTCACTTTGCAGCTTTTCTGTTGATTGATGTGTAAATGTGGGTCTGGACCTATACGGATAAAATGAGATACCTCGACATCTCATCACCCAGTTGCGCATCAGTGTTGCACTCCTTCTCAGGATGTTGGTTTTTACTTGATGGAAACCTCATTAATAGATAAGTTTGTTACAACATCGAGTCTGACAGCTGAACCAAATCAATCTTTCCATCATTGTTTGCAACACAGTGAAATTGAAACCTCCAAGACCCTCAATATTGACCCCAATGGTTCCTAAACAGACTTTTGAATAACCAATCCCAGACTCTGTGAATAATCAATTCTCAACACTGATTTGTAGCTTAAACAAAATACTTAGCAATTTATTAACAATATAATTACATTAGTAAAGCAAATTTAAACAGCAATGTAATATATTTGATGTCAATGCTTTAAACCCAAGCCCTTGTTTTCAGTTCCATTCATGCAAAAGACACACAGACAAACAAACTCAAGGGATAAGTAAAATAACAAAACTGGCCAAATGACTTACATAACTTTCATGATGCATTATTCCAGGCATTGATGACGGTTTCTTGGTTAATTTTATGAAGATATTGATCAGGGTCTCCTTTACAGTTCACTCAGATAAAGGCAGTAATACTTATGACATTTTTTTTAATTTTCTGAGCTTTCAAGAGCTGCTCATGGCAGGTCAGGCAGGGAGCTTTCAAATCTTCATACTGTAGCATTAACTGTCAGATTCATTGAGACAGAAAACACAGTCTCAAACTCAATTCATACTCTGACCACTCCCTGACAGACTGACGGTCTTCCCCACATGATCCCAGTTACCATTCAATTGCCATTCTGCCATCTGCTTGAGTGTAGGTCTTTTCCAGACACACTGGAACCAATTTCCAAGAACTGACCTCACTAATAGGCAACTTCTGCTATCTGTTTAAACATAATGTTCATCACAGCTGATGAAGCATCTGCAGAACTTTGATCAGGAACCTACCTCGAAATTAACTTCCAGTCCTGGCCTCACAAATAAACAAAAAATTACTTGATCTGTCTTCCTTTAACAAAAGCTGCTACCTTAACTCTAACAGACATCTTTAGCTCACAATTCCCAGTTCACAGCTCCAAACCAAAATGAAGGAAAAATCAATGTGGATTTTGGCAATGTAAATATTATCTACTCAATGAGACAGGCAATTTCAAATACCTCCTCATTTCAAATGACTACAGTATCCAAGTGCATTAACTATTTGGTTCTCTACAGCATTTTCTTTCTCTTTTTCCAATTCAGCTAAAATATGCATTTCATTTCAGTTTGAATTGCAAATAGGTTTCTTTAGATTTGATAAAGTACTATTTACAATGGGGATCAGACTCCAGTTTTCAGTTCCCCAAGGAATAATTTGGTTCCCAGGAAGCTATTCCTTTTCAGTCAGCATAATGGGATGTATTTAACCTTATCAATATTTAATTGTAATCGACAGACTTTTCTCCCCCATTGCTATGGAAGCAGTCGGTTGAAACTCTACAAGCCCCAGGATTTAATGACGATGCAAATTTTAAATTCAAAGCATCTTTTTCTTTCAGCCCTTTATCCTTTAATCTATTTGGTAATTTGAAAAGAATTCAGTGCTAACATAACATTCAAAATGTTGTCATCGCTCCACCAAGAAGACAGGTTAAATGCAGGACTGTGGTACAAGGACAAAGGGATCAAAGAAACTACAATTAGACTCTAATAGCAAATTAAAGACACAAAAGCATTTCATTGAATGATATAAGTAAACTGCTGATTAGATGGTACAATGCCTGGTGTCATTCACACTAGTGAATTGTTTATCTCAACTGCATACAGATGTTGAGCTGAAGACTATCATTTCCAAACAGGGAAACTAGTAAATCAGAAGTAGAATTGTCAACAGGCTGTCTTTGAACAAAGCCTAACATCTGACTTAAATCCAACACAGGTGAAAGCCTAGGCATGTGCCCTTGGCTACAAACAGTAAGAAACGGAATATAAGTCTGAGGAAGTCAGACCAGAGTGTGCAATGTGCTGGTCATATTATACCTCAAGTACAACATCCAATTTGTTGCTTAGACACAATAAAAACATTGAAGTGCTGGAGGCCGTGCAAAGCTGTTGGCTTTTGTTCACAAGGCTGATCCCCAGTAGCAAAGAACAGAGAGAGGGACAACTGCAGAAAATTGAACTGTTCAGCCTGGAAGGGAATCTTCAGAAGAATAGATCTTATAGATATTTAAATTATATTTTTAACAGAATGGAAATGTAAATCCCCAATACGATTTGAAATTATTCAGTAGAAGTAAAAAATTCCATATTTTCTGAATAATAGAACATATACATTATGTTCTAGATTCGTCAGAATGAAATTCAAGAATTTTACAGATATTTGGGCTCAAATTACAGCTTTATCATTCAATTCCCTTAATCCTATATAACACACTATATTTCCTATTTGTCCATGTTTGTCCTGTCCCTATGTTTTTAATTATATAATACTCCTACCAGCAACAATGGGACAATATAACATTTTTTGATGAAAACCAGACATGCCAAGACATTATTTTGTATTCTTTTAACAGCTTATTGTGACCAAGAAGAAATATACACTTTATTTCACATCTCTAATAATGACATGGATTTCAAGAAGCATATTACTTGAAATTGAAGGTGAAAGAGAGCCAGGTTTGTATCTCTTGGTGCTAAATTTTCACTCAGGTCCAATACAACACAACTGATACTGACTAATATTCACTTTCTATTTATCTCTACACTAAATTTCACATCAGTGGAATGCTTAAACCACACAACATTAAATGCAATGATTGATCCTGTTGGGTAACTACCCCTCAATGATTGCAGCAGACTAGAATCACAAAATAAACTTTCAAGAATTATTTCAGCATTTCAAAAAGTGCAAAGAGGTTTACATTTCAGCAAAGAAACAATGTCTAACAAATTTTCATTTTTAGTTTATCATTCTTCTGATGAGATGACAGCATTTACGTCAAAGTAAGTCTTTACCTCGGTGGACAATAAATGTCACAATTGTTCGAGACAATTTCCTCCCACAGTGACCCTTTCAATTGAATAAGCAAATCCAATACGCGTGTCCCATCAAAATGAGAATTTCAGGAAGGTCAACCAAATAGTCTAATGGCAATCTGCCTATTTTCATTTCCGACAAAAGTACATGAAGGCATCTACTGGCACAAGTATATTCAGTATTTCTTAGCTCTCTTTGGTTTCAAAACATTGAATTCAATACAATTGTGTTCCTGGGAGTGGAAATAAATACAGTCCTTCCTATTAAGTTTGTTATGAATGTTGCAATGCATCACAAGGTAAATCTTATCTGTGATTCTGGCAAATATTATTGAACACAGATGAAAATATATCCTTTATAAAAATATATGCAAGGAATGGGGATTATGAATAAAACAAAACAAATGATCCTGACACTATTTACCTTCATCTGAGCTCTTAGTAGAAGAAGCAAAGAAAAACTCCAGGCATAATGTGTTCTTATTTTCAAAATGTATATTGGCAGCTGCACCACTAATATGAGAAACATACTAGACATGTTTTATATTTCATAAATTAGCACATTCTGGCTTGCTCAGATCGTGGGAGAACACACATTGCAGAATGTTAAGCAGACTTTAACTATTTTTCTTTCTGTTTAGGAGAGGGTGCTGGCGAAACAGTGTGTACATTTAAAGTAAGTCTATCTGGTAAGATATTCTGTACTGTACATTGAACATGTTCAGTACCTCATTTAAATCTCAACAATGTTATAATAGCAGTCCAGTTGCTGCTGCAGAAAAAAAAGCCTTCTTTCCAAGGATGTATTTGCTTATGAACAACATTCCACTTTATTCTGTTGCTACTTTTAACTCAACTAGATGCATCTGCTAAAATTAAATAATTAGAATTTAAACTATACACATCTAATATTTTGTGAAAAATAACAGTTACATTATACTTTGCGATAATGACTGCACATTGGAGGGTAAGATATTAGCAGTCAAATGTTAGAGAACATGAGAACTATTTAATTACTTTATCATTGACAACTGCGCCTAGGCTATAAGCTTTAAAATTCCCTCTCTAAACCCTCCTGCTTTATTACCTTTCCTTTTGCTTCCAAAATGTCCTTAAGACCTATGTCATGCCCAGAAAAGGAATACAATATCAATAGCAGATTGACTGTATTCAGTATAGAATTTTCTAAAAATGCCTTTATTTATACACATGGACATGTGGTTGCGCCTAAGATGGCTGCCAAGGGCAGGTAATGTTTACAAGTTCTGTATAAACTCACAATAATCCCAAGGCTCTGGAAAGTTATTAATTAAATAATGGTGTTCATAGTCCTCCCTTGATTAAACATATTAAAATGAGATCATTTACAAAATGTTTGTGGACTTCCCAAAACTGGAAATAATGGATTGCTAGACTCACTGTCTGAGCTCAGTAGTTAGCAGAAAGAAGCTGCAGAAACCAATTAATTATGCAATGATATGGATGTTCATAATCTGTCTCCCATTGTGTGTAACAATGGCTTCAAATTTCAAATCATTTTGGGTGGACAATAGAAATATTGATCATGTGGTCACCTGATCTAAACTGCTTCCAGATAACAAATTTTACTGCTACAACAATCAGGGAGAAACCAGTCAGTCTGCACATCACACTGCAAGAACTGATGGAACAAAGGCACCTATATCTTAAAAAAGGAGTGTGCACCCTCATATGGTCTTCCAGCCTGTTACTTTTCATTTCCACCTGCACAGAAACTTGACTTGCTGATAATAAAACTACAAACAAATAACTTTGGTGACCTGCTGAATGCAGCAATAATCCTGTTACATCATTCTGGCTTTTGAAGACTGAGATTAAACATTCATGAACAAATAGACTTTCTTTACTGGGCCTGTAATGAATGATTTTCCCTAAAATAATTCAAACATGTAAATTACAAAATATTCTTTGGTTCATGGTCTGTAAAAGTGCATTACTCCTGTTAACCTTTTTTTGAAAGTGTGTATCTAAGTGTCAGGTGAATAACATATCGTTAAACATTTGTGATGAATGTGTGAATGAATAACCCTATTAATTTGAACCAACAAAAGCTTGCTGCTAGTTTTCAACTTGACCACTGACTCAAAGTAAGAAACATGCACTTCGTTCTCTTTGAAAATCATACAGATTGTGGGCAGTAAGGGAAGAGAATCCTGGATTCACTCTTCTCTCATCTCTCTTCATAATAACAAGTGCTAGTCTTTGATCTTAATATCTCCTCATGTCACTTGATGTCAAATTTTGTTTGATAATACTCCTGTGAAGCAACGTGGGATATTTTATCACGTCAAAGGCACTAAAAAATGCAAGTATTTTTTGTGATTGTCTTAAGGACCTTAAATGTATAAGAGATTATTACAGTTTTTGGAATTTGGACTTCTAAAATAGAGGCGGATGGATTTTTTTTGTTTCAGTCTGTAAAGGTATTTTTTTCTAAAAAGATCAAAACGTACTTTGAAACAGTGACCTAAGTACATCATTTGCAAGAAAGCATGTGATTTAGTCAAGTCCCTAGTGTGGTGTTCGTCGATAGAATGTTTATACTGCTGAGATTATAAGATATAGAAAAAAAGACCAGTGACCTTTATTTTTGACATCAGCTCAGAACAGTGAAGAGAAAAATCAAATTTTCAGTTCAGAATAACAGTCTCAATTCCTAAGAAGTCATAAAATCTAGGAAATAGGTTGAAACTTTGCTTTGTTGTTTATTTTAAGATCTTTCTAAACTGACTTGTATGCATGCTTTTTTAAAAATTTTGTATAGTAAACTTGTGCTCTATTGCCAAAGAACATTTGCAGTCCCACGTGAATATGTTTCAAGGACTAACCACAGTTATCAAAAAAAAAGAAAATTATGAACTATCAAGCCAGGTTTCACTCTGGGAGTGACTTGTCCAGTATTATCATCAACTAGGATCATAATACCAAATGTGTGTGTGAATCAATGAGTCTCCTTGAAATTCCCTTTATCTAATTTTAATTCCCTCCATCTAATTCTGCCTTTTGGAGGCACATCAATATGGAGAAAAGCTATCACTGGATGGAAAAATATGACAATTTGGCAAATCTCTCCCAGAAGCGTAAATGTGTTATATTTTATTCAATACCAAATATGGATTTGGAATGAATCTTAATCAACATTTAAGGATTAAGCTTCTTTCATACTGACAAGCAAATATTCACTTTCTAATAAACTATCAATGGAGTATATGCACCAATAGTGGTACAATCCCAAATTACCGACTGTACAACAAGTGAAGATACTCTTCCATTTACAGGTTTCATACCTTGTGGTAATAAGCTATCTTCATCACTGAGAGATAATGTACCATTTGCACAAACCTGCAGATTCATAGCTTCCAAAAATAATTGATAGAAATCTGAACTTTCTGCTTTGGTGGCTGTACATGATGAGGACTATTGTGAAATATACTTATGAACACTCACCCGTGTAACAATATCATGAGAAACAAGTTATCAGGTTATTCATTTATTTACTATTTGTGGGGTTTTGCTCTGAACAAAATGACTACCATGTTTGTCTATGTCATCCGATGTTATCCTGTCTGTATCTTTACATTGCAGGGCATTGGAAGAACCTGACAAGCACTGATAAGTTTGAATCAGAGATAGTAGGAACTGCAGATGCTGGAGAATCCGAGACAACAAGGTGCAGGGCTGGATGAACACAGCAGGCCAAGCAGCATCATAGGAGCAGAGAGGCTGACGTTTCGGACCGAGACCCTTCATCAGAAAAGGGGGAGGGGAAGGGAGTTCTGAAATAAATAGGGAGAGAGTGGGAGGCGGATAGAAGATGGATAGAGGAGAGGATAGGTGGAGAGGAAACAAACAGGTCGAAGAGGCGGGGATGGGGCCAGTAAAGGTGAGTGTAGGTGGGGAGTTAGGAAGGGGATAGGTCAGTCCAGGGAGGACGGACAGGTCAAGGGGGCGGGATGAGGTTGGTCGGTAGGAGATGGAGGTGCGGCTTGAGGTGGGAGGAAGAACAGGTTAGGGAGGCAGGGACGAGCTGGACTGGTTTTGGGATGCGGTAGGGGGAGGGGAGATTTTGAAACTTGTGAAATCCACATTGATACCTTTGGGCTGCAGGGTTCCCACGCGGAATATGAGTTGCTGTTGACCATTTCAACTCCCCCTCCCATTCCTCAGATGACATGTCCATCCTGGGCCTCCTGCAGTGCCACAACGATGCCACCCGACGGTTGCAGGAACAGCAACTCATATTCCGCTTGGGAACCCTGCAGCCCAATGGTATCAATGTGGATTTCACAAGTTTCAAAATCTCCCCTCCCCCTACCGCATCCCAAAACCAGTCCAGCTC